>NW_004567117.1:46118300-46123137 GCF_000260355.1 Condylura cristata | reverse complement strand
GTTCTGCTCCCCGCTCTGTCTCTGGAGAATCCTCTCACTGCCCCTGCACCTCTGGCCTGTACCCCAGTTCTGTATGCATAAATAAACAAATCTTTAAAAAGAGAGTTCTTGCAAATATATACAGCAACTGAGTCATTCCTTGGCACTGGCGTGTCTGCAGTGTGAGACTTACTTGGAGTAAGGGGCTTGCTTTTGAGAAAAACACACCTGGTAGTGGCCCGTGAAGGGAACATGTAAAGCCGTATTTCATTAATTACCAAAAAAATCCCTATTCTCTGGGGCACCTTCATAGTGTTTAAACTGACAAGGGAGTGAATGTACCTTGCATGGCTAAAGGTGAACACCCATATGGACCAACTTAAATCGCAGTACGGCAAGACCACAGAATCAACAGGACTGGGCAGAGCAGGTCAGCTCAGGTCGGCGCCTTGGCACAGACAGCCTGGATTCAGCTTTGGGTGGTGCCTGGAGTGGGGGCCTTAGGGGTGCCCATCACCCCTACAGAAAATGGCTCACTGTACTGAAACACTTATGAAAATATGTGGTTTATGTTGAAAGTGCATTCCTCCTGAAGGCTGGAATTTTAGCTCATGCCAGACAGTGGGGTGACTGCCGCGACAGAAGTCTGGGTGGTTGGTGATGGAAGGGAGGTTGCTTTTCTGCAGTTTCACTGGTGACCATAGCCTCAAGGTGAGCGGGAGGGGTGGGTATGGATGCTGGGGCCATTTTCCTCGGATTCCTGTATGATTTAGGACCTTACTGTGGAATTCATAGGACAGGTCATGTCATCCGGGCCAAGATTTGGGGGAAAGGGCTCCCCCAGACCAGGGCCTGAGCCACTGGTTTTATGGCAAGACACAATATATTGATGCTGAGATTGTGGATTATTTTCTGATAGTCTTAATTTGGAAGCTCTTCCACACCTTTTGGACAAAACCCTGGATCTGTGTACCATGTGGACATGCCATTAACCTAGAGTACACGACTCAAGTCTTGCAGTGTGACCTCTGACTTCACAGAATAAGCCCTGTTCCACACACTCCACTCGCCAATGGCATCTTCTTTTTTTTTAAGATTTATTTATTTACGCATACAGAACTGGGGTACCGGCCAGAGGTGTGGGAGCAGTGAGAGACAGAGTGGGGAGACAGAGTGGGGGGCAGAACAGGCAGGTCGACAAAGTGCACTGCTGAGGGGAGCAGTGGGCGGGTCAGGAGAGGTCTGCCGCGACACGTGGATCACCTCCAGGCTGGGGGAGGATCGAACTCACACTGGCTTTAGCTTCTTAGTGCTGTGCTTTAACAATGTGCCACCAGGGAGGGCCCCAATGGCATCTTCTTACAGAAACTTTACACACTCTTTTCATTGAAGAATCTATCAATTAAATTTAAAGAGTGGTTTGATTGGCAGATGCCTTGAATGTACCAAGTTCATTAACAATGTCCCTCGTTATCAGTTTCATCTGATTTGAGATTCCTTATTTGTCAGAAGAAGAGTAATTTGAATGCAATATTACAATCTTTCATTCCAAAGTAAGTAGCAATCACATGTCATTGACCGTGCTGAGTAAAGCAGCTTTGTGCAAGAGAACTTCGCGCAAATTCCAAAAAATGTGTGACATTTCTTTTTAAAGCAGATTGTCATGTATAAGCCACTTGTCTGTGGAACATGAGGGGAAAATCAGTACATCAACATGTAAATACCCTATCCGCCATACTTATCTGCTTGAATTTTTTTACATTTTTATGAAAGTGACCGTATTTTAAGTCAAAAATTGTATTAATGTATAATAAGTAGGTGATTCATAGTGAATTAATATTCAAGAAATAATCTAGATCTTTGTTAGTAAAATAGAAATGCAAAGAAACTTTTAGGTATTTTTGAAATTGAGAAAACAAGTGAGACAAAATATCCACTGTAAGAAAATGTGACTAGGTCTAGGTACTTAATCTCTTTAACTGTTCTCTTTTAATCTCTCCCAAAACCATCATAATATTTTTGCCTAATAAAGTCTGAGTTTGAAATGAGAAATAATTCTTGGGTGAAAAGAATTTAGCTGACATACTCCACTGTTAGTGCAAATCATACTGGATTCTGATGTCTGGTAACAGGGTTATACTTGGGGGATTTTAAATTTCAGTATCGGTTCTTTCTATACAATGGCCATTAAATATAGTAAGGAAAAGGTGGATCATTCATGAATATTGATTTAATCAGGCAGTCAGAAAAATATAGTGAATCAAGAGTTTAGATAGCTTTTACAAAAATGAACTCCAGAGAGATAAGTTGTGTGGAAAAATAAAACAAAATTATATATATATATATATATATATATATATATATATATCTGAATGAAATATAAATTCTTAAGTATTTGGAGCATGGGAGATTTTAATTAAAAAAATAACTTTTTAAAAGTAGATAAAAATTACTACTTAAAATAGTCTCAAAATATTCTCCATGACAAAATGTAACCACAAATCTTAAAAAAGTAAAGATAAAAGAAAAGAATATTACTTGTGAAACAAATGGCACTATAAAACTTTTACAGCCCTATCAGTAGTAAAATTATAGTGATAATAATAATAAATAAAACAATGGAAAAATGATGAAAAAAAATGTCAGAATCCTCCGAGAACATGAATGACTTCGTCAACATAAAATGTTATTAACGTCCTTCATCATAAGAAGATAAACAGTACAGTATCTTTTGTATCTAGCAGTTGACACAGATCATTGTGACACAGATCACATTGGGTAACTGTTGGTAAAAGTATGAGGAATTAGTACCGGGGGTGATTATCAGAAGTAAGCCAGCAAGACCCCAACACACCCTGCACTAGAACTGACAGGTGTCACCACCACCTTGCCGGTGGGGCCTTCTGTCCCTTTCTCCCGAAGCCATAAGGAGGCCAGCTTTACCCCAACAAATCGCTCTCCCGCCCCCTCGTGAGATGCCGCCCTGTGCAGTGAGAGATGAATTGCATCCGGTTAGCTTGGATGGAAGGAGGAGGGGACAAGTCCCCTGGCTAACCACGTCTTTCCTGTGCCTCCCAGGACTTCACCACTCTGTGCCAGGTGAAAGGGCCGAGGCTGACGACAGACAGCCCCAGCCACAGCGACTTGTCTGTGCATCTGTCCATCTCGGGAGCTACTTGATTCCATCAGAATGCGCGGGACTCCCTGAACACAAGAGGAGAAAAAGGCCAAGTGTGCCCGTCTTTGGCGCCCCGCCACCGGCCAGGAGCTCACGCTGGCGCCCAGGATCTGCCAGCTCAGTGCATCAGCTGCTTTGTCACCAGCCCTCAAGCCCCACTGGGATTCTCTTCCTCGGAGGAGAGCAGGCAAAAGAAAATAATCACATCCGAGAGTTGAAACCTCACAAAACTCCCATCACAGCGGGAGCAGAGGAAAGCAACGAATGATATCTACATGGACAATCAAATAAAAATTCAGGGACTACAGAAAAAATTCAAGTACAAAAGACTTTCTAGAAGGGAGCGTTTTCCTATAAATAATGTAAATGTTTTTCTGCTGGTCAAGGATCCAAGTCTCCAGTTATGAGTGTATCCTGGGGGCACAGTGCGGGGGTGACCTTGGTTGGTGATCTGGTGTCTACCTGAAACAAGCCAAGAGGTTTGATTGTTAACACTATCACACACACACACAACTGTGAGGTGATACACTATGGATTTTAACCTGACTAGGACTGTCCTTTCACAAAATATACTTATTTCAAACCATCGAATTGCCCACTTTAAATATATCCTATTTTATTTATCATTTATGAATCAACAAGCTTGGAAAGAAAAACATATACAAGAAAAAGAAAAACAAGATTTTGAATGATAAAAGTGAGCTTGCCACAGATACAGAGATGATTAAAAGCATGATTAGGGAGAGTACATAAAGCCTTACTACAACTGCACACGTCTCAATGTGATATTGGTTCAACAATAACATCAAACGCATTCTTCAGGAACACCAAGGGTCAGATTATCGAATCAGGCTCACAGGGATCTGACATGTTGTCAGGTGTCGTCTATGTTAATGGCTTCGGACAAAAGTACTCAAGAGGCGCAAGGAGAAGAGGGAAAGCGGAGAGAATCGCTCCGAAGCTCTCAGGTCCTCCCCGCACACAGCCGCGGCCAGCCCAGGGGTAGGAGCCGTCGCTGGGCGGCGTCAGCTCTTACTCCTGGCCACAGACCTGCTCAGCACGCAGGCAGGGCCGGCTCAGCTGCTAACTCCTGCGAACTCGGCTGATATTTTTCAAGGAACCGGGTCCCACTAAGCTTCACAATGCAGATGTGTTTATTTATGGTAACTGTAGACCACCAGGAAAATCTTGCAGAGATCAAAAGATAGGAATTCGCTGACATACAAAAACTGTTTCATCCCTGCCGGAATATTGGATAAGAGGACAGAAGCAAATAGTTCATTTGCCTTCTTTCTTACCTAGAGGTGAGGGGGGAGATCTCAAAACTGCTGTTAATTCTGGGGACCCTGAAGGTTCATGTCTAAATGTCCTCAAAATGATCCTCAAAATTATTGCCTCAAAATTATCCTCACACCTGGCACTTGGTTTTCGTATCTTTTTATTTTACCCAACTCTAGAGAAGTCTTTTATATACTGTCCTCTCTTGTAAGTGTATTTTTTTAAAGATTTATTTATTTATTCGTACAGAACTGGGGTACAGGCCAGAGATGCGGAGGGTGAGAGGATTCACCAGAGACAGAGTGGGGCGCAGAACAGGCAGATCGACGAAGTACACTGCTGAGGGGAGCAGCGGGCGGGTCAGGAGAGGTCTGCCTCGCGCCTTGTGGATCTCCTCCAGGG
>NW_004567117.1:46097563-46118145 GCF_000260355.1 Condylura cristata | reverse complement strand
AGATTGATGAAGTACACTGCTGAGGGGAGCAGCGAGGAGACAGGAGAGGTCTGCTGTGCCATGTGGGTCACCCCAGGGCCAGGGTCAAACTTGTACTGAAGTGCCTGTGGCTGGCTTTCAGTGTTGCTCTTTAACGTGCTGTGCTACCAGGGAGGACCTATATTATGTTTTAAAGTGCACATTGCATGTCCTGAAAATTTTCCCTGATTTGCCTTTTCTTGCATTTTGGAACACAAGTAAAATGCTATTGACAAAAAATCCCATGTAATTCTGCATGTGTTCCTACACACCTTTTCACTTGAGCTCCAAAACATTTAATTGATTACTAGTTATTATCACCGGGAAGCACAGCAGACGCTGATGACGCCCTGATGGTGAGAGTATACTGCGATTTAATCATGCCATCGCAGATTGATCCTAAAGACAGAAAAAGGGACATGGCTTCATGTACACCTAAATGCCTTATCAAAAGCATTTTGATTATGATTACTTAGATACTCAGCTTCTCTCAGAACCAAGAATTCTTCCTGTTGCTAACTCTAAACAGATTCTGGATTGATAACACCATGGGAGAATGAACTTCCCAAATTATCAGCTGTGGCAGGTGTCATTCGAAGTTTGATTGGCATTTCTTGACTGTTTTCAAGAAGATAAATGATTTATTGCTATTTCTTATCTATTTAATTCACTGGCTCTAAAATCTTTATCAAGATTTGTATAACCTTTGACAGAGCATTGTATTGATTGTCTGTGTGGGGGGTGTCTGGAATGCTATTTTACTAAACACTGAGACAATTGTCTTGCTGATACTCATCTCTTAACTGTTTCTGCAGATGTAAAAGGTATTTCTCTACCTTTTTTATTGAAAATGCATTGTACATTGCTAAATCGAATGCAAGTTCCATTGATTTTTGCTCTTTTCTGTCAGAGGATTCTTTGTGTAGAGTATGGTTCTGTCTTCGTAAGACTATGATTCTTATTCATTCTAATGTCTCTGCACATAATATCCACTACCATCCATTTACTACTGAGTGCTTTTTCACATTGGTAAATTTAACAATAATTTTCCAGTGAAAATTCTGTGACTCACATAGGAGAATCCTTTATTCTCAACATCAGTCAGATCTTTCAACCACAAAAGCATATCTGAAATGGTCTTCTAATACTTTATGTATCTTAATAGAAGACTAGAATTTCAAAGCACTTGATAATATCCCTATCAAATCATTATCTTCTGAGATATAAAAATAAAAATCTTATGTCTCATAATGATTCGCTTGTGTTCATATAAGTGTCACAAGACAATAGATGATGTTTAGTTCCAGAAATAATGATTGTTTTGTAACCAAGAGTGAATCTGTATAGTTAGAGTAAATATCGGACAATCTTTTGTTGAAATATTTGGAAAGAAAAGAATATTTTTAAATTTCAGAAAAGGCAATGCTAGAAAATTATCTTCCAGTAGCTTCAGGGACAATGAGTCCTATTTAAAGCCACTGTCTTAAATCATGAACTCTTACTACTTTTGAAGAAATTAGAATATAAAACCTTCCTAGAAGTAAATGACATCTTCACTATTTCTTCCTTAGTATCCATTGCCAGGGACTTGGAACTCAGGAAGTTTCCAGCAATGGGGAAGTCTACCCACAGGTTTGGTGAGGATAGGAAGCCATCAGCACACTGGGGACATCGCAGTGGTTGTGAGAACCGTCCACAGAACAATGACGCTACTCCAGGTTACAGAGTAGAATGCTCTTGGACCTAAACCAAAGGATAAATGTCCACTTGAATCTCACAGCTCACAGCGCTGTTACCGGCAATTGCCATAGTACCACTATAAACATCACTGTTCCAGATGCTGTCTCGGTGCACATGCTCTGTAGGGATATTTTGTTATTAGCATCATTATTTACATTAATTCAGGGTCATTTTTATTTTCCTTAGCATTCTTCATCAACATATATTTTAGTATATAGAAAGTAGGCACTCACGTGAGACTTGATGAATGAAAGTCTGACTGGAATCCAGCTTGCTCCCAGATGTTCTTCTGTGCCAATATAATTACTGCAGAATCAGGCACAGCAGAATAGGTCAAAATTCAGTGTTGTTTTATTTTTCCAATATTACCTAAATTGAGCTTGATTTAATTTCTACTGTTTAGCATCAAATATTCCATCAAAAAGTGTCATGAATCCAAATTGCATTTCATTAAAACTATGTGATCTGAGACAAATGCAGTAATTCATTACTTTAATAGCCTCTTAAATGACACAAGGTTATAATTTCTGGTACAATGTAGTTAAGTGGCAAATTTCAACAGTGTTATTGATGACATTCAAAAACTGATAAAGGTCTAGAATATTCTAACAGGCTCAGTGAATTTTACTGATGCCTTGAGGGGGAGTTTAGCGCATAAGTAAATAAGTGAAATCAGTTTCTGAGTTTTCAGCATTAGGTAAGGTCAGTATAGAAATAGCTACTTGTCACATAAAAAATAAACAGAAACAAATACAAAGCAATTTACAGAACAGCTGCCATAATAGGTAAACTGGTATCTGGGAGGATCAAAGATATGGAAAAGCAAGCTCAGTTGCAGAAAGGTCCACAAGATCCCACCCTGTCAGGCGCTTCCTACACCACACCTGCCTCACCGCTCACTCACGTGAGCCATGTTTGTGCCTCAAATAATCTTAGGCGTTGATGACAGTGTAAACTCTTCAGGCACCTTTCTTCTGGATATGAAAGGTGGAAATTAGTGCTTAATAATTAGTGACCACCTGGTAAATCTTAGAGTTTTTAAATTATTCTAAAAGAAATGGCACCAAATGTCTGGATTGACTTTTTCTGATGTCGACTCATTTTTGCATCGGTTTCTGCTTCGGTGCCAGAGTCACTATTAAATAGATTACAAGCAGCACTAATAATAGCGCTTTCCGCTAGAGGCTGCTTCATCAAAGGTACAAAGTGTATGTTTTGATTAAAAAAAGAAGAGGACCCGTGTGTGTGTATGTCTGTGTGTGTGCGTGCATGTGTGTGTATGTGTGCGCGTGTGTGTGGACAGAGAGACGCAGTGGATTCAATTTGCTTAAAATGCGTGCATATTGCCAGGCTTATTCTGCTTTCAGATGTGGGTGCCAGGGGACAAACAGAACATTTACTCATCCACAGTTCACGTTCTCTTTCCAAAAACTGTGGCCAAAGGCTACCGGGAGAAAGAGCACAGGGGGAATGCTGAAGGGAGATGCGTTTAATGCGCTTGAAATCCAGTCCTCTGCAATGAATGATACGTCCGAAATAAAACATTGAGATCAGTTACATTAAAATTTGAATTTTAAATTGGATCTCAAGTTAAGTAGCGATGTTCTCCTGATAAAGAACAAAATCTAAAATAACCCTCGAAGTCCAGCAAAGCAAGAACAGAGGGGAAGTGACCCCGTTATTAGAGAGGATCACCCGTACACTGGACTCACGGTCCCCCAGCTGAGATAAAGGGCTAATGCTGAGAAAAGGGTGTCGATTGGGAACGTAAGAGCTTAAAATGAGACCTTTCCATTCTGATTTTACCAAGACTCTGAGAACCCTGTCGTTTAATGGAGCCTCACACTGCCTGGGAACTAAAAGCAGCGAAATGTCTTCCTGGCCAAGCAGGTTTCTCTTATCTCCTGTTCTACGCGATTAAAGCAGCAGAAGGAAGCTGCACCTTTCTGGGCCTCCGAGGCCAGGATTCTATGGTCAGGGCAGCCACTGCTCTGTCTTAGCGTTGCTTAGGCAGCTTGAAGCCTGACACTCATTGTGTGAAGGCTGTGGGGATTTGGGGGGGACAGCGGCAGGTGCGGCTTGGGAGTCAGGCCTGTCCCAGCAGGTGTGGGGACCCTCTCGGCACCTCGTGGCTGTTGCCCGTGAACCCCACTGCAGACTGCTGGGCACGTGTTTGAAGCAAACACACTACTTGCATTAACAGAGCCCTCCAGCACGCCGAGAAGGAGAGACTCTGAGGTGGCTCCAGAGTCATCCCAGGTGGCTCCAGAGTCATCCTCACTTCGCGGAGATCTGGAGGGACAGCAGCGCGAGGTGGGGTGCAATGAGCATAATGTTGGCTCTTGCCGCTTTTCCACACTGAAGGGAACGAGTGAACAGCAGTCTGGCTGAAGCGTGCGGTGTGTTGAAGACACAGGAACTCCTAAACGCTGCTACCCGCCGGGAGAAGCCGCCCCATCTGTGTTAAGAGCATTGACATACAAGCAACTCCTTGCTGGTCTGTTACACTCCTTGAAGCCGCTGCATTTTGCAGCTCACTCTATTCGAAGTTGTGACCGGGGGCTTCTTGGGGACGTTCAGACACACGCTGGCAGCCTGGGAGGGAGCAGGACTCGCAAAGGCGCCGTGCTTGCTCCGGGTTCCCAGAGAGCACCTCTGCCCTTGGAGAGACGTAGCATGCTGCTGCCTGGGCGCTGCTCCCCTTAGCATCAGACCAAGAAGGTGGGCTGCGCCCTGCGGCTGCGAGGATGCGAACCTGCACAGGGCGAGGGAGCCCCCAGTTCTACGTGCAGACGGGACGCAGCCGTCGGGCTGAGTGAAGGCACCGCTTCTCCCGCGGTGTCTTTTAAAGCCAATGTACTGCAATACAGTCTTCACGCCAGATTTTGAAGAGCAGAGAAGGAGTTTCTATTAAGGATTTCAAATGTGAAGAGACTTGCTTCCACTGTACATGGTTTGGGACAGTGAAACAGGAATCCGCCTGGGGCTGGCTGTGTCCCCGCCACTGTCGAGACACAGCTCAGCCACTGGAGGGCTAGGACAATTCTTTTCTTTTTATGTATCTAGAAATAGCTGAGAAGCTAGTTACTACAGAGAAATGTCAAGGCGATGGTAAAATAAGCCCAGGAAGGAAGGAGGTATTGCACAGACTGGACATACTGGAAGGGTCTTCTTGAATACTTGAAACACAGCCTAATATCCCCTTTTTGGTTTATTTTCACACCTCTATAATGTTCTAGTGTTTAGAGTCAGCCTTATGAATACGTGCACACTTCAAACTGGCTGATGAGAATTAATGTAGCCAAACCTGCAATGTTCTAAACGTGTTGTGTTGTGCTGGATAGACTATTGGGAGGAAATGGAGTCCTGAATGGGGGGTGGTGACATGTAAATAAATAATGTGGGCTTGTTCTGGGCTGCTATGCCATGGGGTGGGAAATGCTGACTTAGGGGTGAGGGGAGACAGGTGGGTTCATATCATCTTCGCAAATTTTCTGTACATCTACAGTTATGCCAGAGCAAATGTTTCACTTAAAATGACAGCAACTCAATCACACATTTCTATATCTCAGTAAAAGAATTGCAGCTATCCTTGTTTTTTAAAAAAAGATAATTTGTTGGAGACAAAATATTAATCAGCACTAAAACCATTTTGCGAAATTTTCTCCAAAAATAAGTGTTAAAATTACAGTTTATTTTTTGGTTTTGGTAAATTATGCATTCTTTTAATGGAAATGAAGAGTATATTAATTATGATGAGTCATTTTTATACTTTTATTGGCTTAGTAAATTGGATTTCCAATTTAATGCACTTTAGAATAGTTTCTGCATCCAGTGAATGATCCGCTGCGAGCCACAGGTGAAAAAACTGCTGTTCTACATGAAAATAGGCTGTCATTAGCTCTGATTCTAGAATTAAGATCATCTCTTTTGATGTTTCCCAAGTAGATGAAGTATCCCAGAGCTGGTTTCTTCAGGTCAGATCTCACCAGCCCGGGTAACGCCCGTGCTGCTTCCACTCAGTACCCAAGTTAAAGACCAGTGCATTTTGCCCCAGATAACCCACTCTACCCCTCAGATGCCAGAGACCCACCGTGTAGCCTCTGGATTGCGCATGGCCACCACACACACACTCACTGCCTGACAGAAATAAAGATTTAAAGTCCAGGAACTCTGTAGCCAAAAAATGAAGGAGCACATAGACTTTTACCGACAATAGTGTCTCAATTTGAAGTGTGACTGCCAGATATTTACTTAAAATCTGGATAGGGGAGTAGTCAGCTATGAGTTGGAAGCTTAAGGAAGTAGGGCATTATTATGAATGTTTTAACTAACCTGAGCCAAATTATAGTGATGTCACTAAAAATATAGATACAGGCTTGAAGCAGGAGAGAAAGGTGAAGTTGTTCAACTTGAAATTGTTAGATACAGGACAAAGCAGAATACAAACAGGAATACAAACCCCGTCCTCATTGTTCCAAGGAGGCCATTGTTCCAAGAATTCCTATAAAGGAATTCTTACAATACAATGGATATCATAGCAACCTCTGGGAAAGGAATCAGAGATGTCCAAGGCTCCATGCCCATCAACACGAGAATAATGGGATGTGCACACCAAAGGCTAGCACGCGCCATTTACAAGGTGGATATTCTACCATTTGCAACAGGTAAATGGTCCTGGGGGGCATTAAGCTACATGAAATAAACCAGAAACAGAAAGAAAATATTGTGTGATCTCACTTATAAGTAGACTCCTTTAAAAAAAAAAAAGATTTATTATTTATTCATACAGAACTGGGGTACAGGCCAGAGATGCGGAGGGTGAGTGGATTCACCAGAGACAGAGCAGGGAGCAGAACAGGCAGATTGACGAAGTACACTGCTGAGGGGAGTAGCAGGCGGGAGAGGTCTGCAGCGCCATGTGGTCACCTCCAGGGCAGGCGGGGATCGAACTCATGCAGAAGTGGCTTAAGCTTCTTAGCGCTGTGCTTAACCCGTTGCGCCACCAGGGAGGGCCACAAGTAGACTCCTTTTTAAGCCTAACTCGTGAAAACAGCATAGACAGCTGTCTGCCAGGGGCTGGGATCTGGACAGATGCTGGGCGAACTGTCCCCTCTTTCAGTCCTGTGATAGAAGGTCTGCGTGGGGCTGACGACACCAAATCGTGTGCTTGGAATTTGCCCGTAGATCTTAAAGACTCTTCATTGTCCACAACGAGAGATACCAGTGAGATGAAGTAGTTATTGTTGGACGGTAACAGTCGTCACTATGTATAGATGTGAAATCAGATCGCCACATTGTAGATCCTAAACAGATGCAGTTGTTGTCAATTGCTCCTTAACTGACCTGGAAAAATAAATGATTCCATGATCGGCGGTGTCAGTCAGGAGGCTGGTCAGGAGGCTGTCCTGCGCTCTGGAGTTGGGGCTGGATCTCAGTGTCTTCATGTTCTCATGGTAGCTCTGGCTCCAAGCACCACCAGACAGCATGTCTGATGTCCAGAAACTACTCAGTAAACACTTCATAAATTAATTTGGATTGGAGAGTTGTTCCTTCATGCGTCCTACATTCACCTAGAGACTATAATGTACTAGGAGTTGATTCATCATTAAATGATACGTGTGTGCCTTCAGGGGAGAGATAAGCAGGACCAAAAAAGTAAATGTATAGAAACAGGATAGTTGTTTGTTCCCAGTCTATACAGACCCAGTTTTTAAAATTGCTTTCTGAGGTCTACCCGTCCATCTCTCGTACATATACATGGTTCACACATGATACGGTGACAGAGGGAGCATTGTGGGGTTATAATGATGCAAGAAAAAGAATTAGTTAACTTAAAACAGACAAGACTCTGTGGGGCCTTGAGAGTCTCTGATTCCCAGCTACATTACAATATAATATCCATTTTATTATTATAATTCCTATCTCTGTTAAGAAGAGACTTACAGTCACAGGGACACCTGTGGTCCCTGTTGGGGTGGTCTATTTTTTTTTTTTAACTTCTAGAAATATTAGATAGCAAACATGCAGTAACACACAGAATTTCTGGAAGAGTTTACCGAGCAACCACAAGAAAGTGGTCAATATTGAGCTTGCTTTTGAAATACCAGAGAGTACACACCTGTGGATACGAATAAACTATGTGATGTTAAGATCCAGACATAAGTACTCCACAAAGGAAACTTGTGTCTTCTACTAACCCCAGTTTAAAATATAGCTCCATTCTTCTCCTGAGGTTTGAGGAACTTATTCAGTCTTTAAAGATTTCCCCTGCGTAGGAAATGCAAAGAGTTTTGGAATACAGAGAGCCCATGAAATTTGTGAATGAGTGTGAAGTCGGGGGAGATTCCTAATTATCACATTTATGCCAGCTCCTGTGTGTTCCTCTTCGGAAATCTGCTGCAAGTCGGGCTGAGTCTAAATGCTAACTGGCTGAGTCCTGTTCTAGTTTCCCGGCACCGTTACAAACCATTACACACTTGGTGGCTTATAACAACGCGAGAGTCTTCTCGCACAGACAGAGGCTGGAAGTCTGAAATCCAGATGTTGCCGAGCGTGGCTTCATCCGGAGACTGTGGAGAAGCCATTCCAGACCTCACGCCTGGTTTCTGGGGGCCCCAGAAGGCCATGGCTGGGGAGTCGTGTTTCCCTCTGTCTCCTCCCATCTTACCTATCTCCCCGCCAGGGCCACCTCGTCCTGGAAGGAGGCAGTGCCTGGAATGAGACTCTTGTCCAGGGTGATATCATGATCCCCGCTAAGAACCTGAATCCAGAGAGGCCACGCTTTGTGGTTGGCGGTGGCTGTCCACTGGAGGCGTGTTATCTGGGCACACAACTGGCACAGACAGGTATTTCTTGGGCAGTGAATGATAGTGCCAGCTGTTGTTCCTGTAACAACATCCTATACCTCTTTCTTAATCTTCCTTCCACTGGTGTTATTTTTCTTCTAGACTTATTAGTCAAATTAATTTGAAGCAGTAATATGCTTTTTCAAATGCCTTCCTCGTGGCCAGGGGGACGCTTAGTAAAGGCATCATAGCAAATAGCAATCCATTAGTATTTATTATTGTTTTAATTAAAACAGCCCTTTCTCTGAATCTCAGAAGTAATTACTTATGGTACTGCTTCTCAATTTTATTAGCATAATGTATGGTTCATCAGAAAAGAATAGACAAAAATAAATGTTATTTATGTTAGATAACTTATGCAGAGTATCTTGAGTAATTGAATTGCAATTATTATGTATAAGAACATGTACTCAAATGTAAAAGCTTGAACTAGGGAAAAAATGATGTATTTGATTCTAGAACAAAGGCGACATAAAAATAGACCATCTCTAACCTCAGTTTGACATCAACAGTTTAATGAAGCTAAATTTTATTCTGACCTGATGCTAAATTTTATACTTAAAATAACATTGACTCGCTCTATTAACTTGTTTCTCTACTTAGGGGCACCCCGTCTTTGAATGAGAGCCTCCATGTCACAACAAATTTACAGAAAGTACAGCCTCTTGTGCTTGCATGAGTGCCGAATGGATGTGTCTATTCCATCTTAAGAGAATGTTACCTCCTTATCTTTTAAAAGTCACTGTCATAAAAATTATACAAATACTCAATGTTGCATTTTAGTGAACTGGGTGAAATTAGCTGTATGGTAAGTAAACATTCTGAAGTTTTCTGGTTTTTGTCCTTTTAAATATCCAGTCCGTTCATAACCAGGTACACATAAGTAATGTAATAAGAAGCCTGCCTGAAGGCCACTGTGCCATAGCAATGGACAGAATCAACATACTTGGAAATAAGCCTCTCTTAGGGGAAATGTTATTACATGTACTTGCTATATTGAAAAATATCTGAAATGGCTATCAATTTCAATAGGCGTCGGTCTGTCCAAACTTACATTCTCATCCTCATGAATGCACGCCGTGTCCCCAGTGCCGAATAATGCCAAGGACATTATTGAATTCAATTATTGATGTTTATCTAGTAGCCTTTTTGGCAAACACTCAGTAAGTTGTAAAGTGGCTGTTATGTTTGGAGATAAAGAGTGCAAGATTCACTTCATATTCTGATAATGTTTGCTATTGTTGTTAAGACTGTGCTGTTTCCATAGTTACAGCATGAAGCGCAAAGATCCTCTCCTTTTCTTTGTAATAGAAGAAAGGATAAATTTATTATATTTTGATAGGGTATAACATTCACCAAATAGACTACCATATAGTTTTTATTTTACTACCAGACCCCACTCTATCATGCATGAAATTTGAGCAAGAATTTTTGATACTGAATACAAATAACAATGTTTAATGTTTAGAGGCTCCTCTCAAAACAAACTGAAGGACAGTGAGGGAAATAAAATAATCTTTAGCTTAGGTGATTTTGTGACATTACCAGTTATGTAATTTCATTTTAAATCACAGCACTGTAAGGGACCCATTTGTTTATCCCAATCAACACTTGAAAATTAGGAGACAGTTTGTAGTTTTTTCAATGAATGGAAACTGTCTTGACTGCATTTCAAAGCAACTGGGAACTCTAAGGCTTGACAAGTTTTTGCAAGGCAGTCTTCCTCCCCTCCCCCATTCTCAGGCCTCCGGGAGAGATGTCCACTGTCCCCTCTTCACCTACCGCGGTTTATCATGATTATGTCACTTACCATTTTCAGTGCTTGCTTTTTGCATTCAGAAGGCAAAGTTGGCACAAGAGAATGCTTGGCTCCCCTAGGTGAGATGTGACGTGAGGAAGACAGGATGATGTGAGGGAGAAAGACACATCCTCATCCTCCCAAAGGACCCTGAAAAAAAGCAGGATTGATCTCCTTTTGGGCTGCTTGCTTACTTTAATTAATTCTTCAATTAGAGAAGCATGCATAAAAAGCTAGCAGACGCAGGGAAGAAAGCACTGCAGCCCAGTGCTGACTGCTGGCAAACTTTTCTCTTGAACTTCTGAGTTCCATTTGTTGGTGCAGTTTCGGAGTCAGCTGAAAACATTTGGAGCAATGAAGGGCTTTGCAGAAGAACTGAACCAGCCAGTTCTCCACAAACCATCCACTCCCCACCCTGCCTGGCTCAGCCCCTTGCTTCCCTACACCAGTACCGTCACACCGCACATTCGGAGGGGCAGCTGCTACCCGATTGTTCTTTAATGAAAAAGAAATATGGTCTCCATGTACTGCTTTCACTCCCTTGAGGTAAAGAGACTTTGCTCTCAATTTTAACCAAACGCTATTATCAATATCCCTTGGAAATTCTACTTAATTAGAAAGCTCTGGTCGTAAACACTGCCAAATAAAAACTTGGGTAGGCTTTTCAATTAACTATGTTTAATTAGGATTATATAATATGAAGTTGATGTCCTTTTGTTGTTGATGTGCATCAAAGAGGTTTTGGCTTGATCAAAATAAAGAGAACATTAAAAAGTAATGGGCACCACAGGGCAAATTGCGCGTCTTCCCAAGTGCCTAACTCACCTCCCCGACACACAAACACCAGAGCATCTTGCCCCGGGTGCCTGGACGCGTCCAGCCTAGAAGCGGGGGGCTCCCCTCTGCCACCAGCACGGACCCCTATTACCAGAACGTTCTGCTGGCTCTGGCTTGAAAGCAAACACGGAAACAGAAAACCTGGCAAGTCAATCATGTGACCCGTGAGTTTTACATCTTCGGGTCAAAAAGATAAAAATACCCCACTGGCTTCCCTAGCAATGCTGCGCCCAGAGCTGCCTTTAAAAGGGAAGAAACAGGTGCCATCGGGTCCTTCTCTACGGGGTCACAGGAAGGCTGTGGAGCCACTGACCCGCTGAGAGCCACCCGGTGGAAGCAGCTTCTCTCCCGCAGCTGGTGAGGCTGACCCAGCGGGAGAGATCCGCCTGGCCGCCTGGTGTGACACAGGAGTGTGTGGGATGGGTACTGGGGGACCTTGCACCCCGGAAGCGTGGCTCTTCTACCTTGTTCAGACTCTAGCGGGAGAGCAGAGGCCGTGTTTTTAGCTGGAGGCTCCCAGCGGTGCTTATGCTCCCTGGCGCCGGCCCGTGAATGGGCCTTTCACAGACAAGGAGAAGCCAGCTCAGGCCTGAGCTCCAGTCGCCAGACTGCAGCGGGCTCTTAATGAGCCTCAAACCAGTTGGGCAGGTGACGGTCAGAGTCGACCTTCTCTGGAATAGAAACCAGAGTGCCAGTGCCATCAGGGCATTAGGCAGGGACTGGTAACTGTAGAGAGCAGCCCGAGACACTGAGCAGGACTGGTTGGAGGAGTGGCCCGAGCAGCGAGCTTGGGGCCAGGCTTCCTCCCAGGGGCTAAGGCAGCTAGCGAGCGCCCCTTCCTGAGGCTGAAGCTTGGGCATTGGCAGCCGACGACGGCCTCTTCTGTGAGGAAACAGGAAATACCAGGGTAAGCAGAGCAGTGGCCTCGCGTGAAGTTGAGGCTGTGATTTTCTGCCTCGAAGCTGGGGCTGCTGCCGCTCCTGGGGTTCCTCCCCAGGCCCCCGCAAGCCTTTCCACAGGGACCAGAAGGGTCAGTGTGGCCATGAAACAGGGTCTGGACCTTCCGGCAGACAGGCAGAGTTTTTCTGCAAAGGATTAGGTAGCAGATACCGCCCAGCTTGCGAGTCGGCTGAGCGCTGGGACACGGTCTTCAATTACTGGCAGTTGTTCAGATAAAACCTTCATCCTGGTAGGATATTTGTCAAAATAGTAACAACAGTTCTGCCCTATGATTCAGCCACTGCACAGACACTAAATTGAAAGGGTTCGTGTCTCTGGGGCACCGTAGCCAAGTTACGGACACGACCTAAGAGCTCAAGGACAGGTGAGTGGAGTGAGAAAAGGCGCCACACACACGCAGGGCGGCCACGGCTCAGCTGTAAAATCATGTGAAATCTTGCATTTGCATCACTGTGGGTGAAATGCAAGGGATTATGCTGAGCCAATTAAATCAGAAGGAGGAAAGCAATGGGGAGATTTGATGCCTATGTGGAATATAAAGAAACAAAGCCCAGCCTGGGCAAACTGAAGCAAAACAAATTCTAGACATCTTATTGCAGAATTGGGGCCACAGAAAGGAAGGACCCCGACACCCGGGGATGGAAGGGGGAGGGGCCCTTGGGCTGGGGTGGACCATGAGGGCTCCGAGCTCGGCCCCCTGTGGTGATGTGCACCCGAAGAGGCTGAGCCTGTTCCCTAATCACATACTGTGCTGTAAACCAATAGTATGTGGTCAAAAATACACCGTTTATACATCGGTAGTTAAGAACACAGGACATATAAACAAACCGTTCTTAACTGAGGGGCCAGCTGAGGCAGTTGTGGTCTTGACTGGCTCCAGGGGGTCCGGCCCTTTGCCCCTGACTGAGGGGTGCATTAGGGGCTCTGCCGCCCCACTCAGGGTGCCAGCTGAGGCGCAGCGCAGGTTCCGGGCTCCGTGCGGCGGGGAGGGCTTCTGTCCCGGCGAGCCACCGCGGGGCCATGACAAGGCTGCGACTGCAGAGACTGTCACCAACGCGGCCGGGCGGGAGGGGCCAGCCTCAACTGTTCTGATCGCCCCCTTCACTTTCCTCAGCTGAACTGTGCCCACCCAGAATGGTTTTGTTGAGGCGCCCCCTGGGCTCACGCGACATGCCGGCCGCTCAGGCAGGCAGGTCGCTGCGGGTGGAAGTAGCTAACTTGGAAAATGGACGGACCCTGGGGGCTTGGCCTGGCGCGCAGCGGGGCCTGCTTTTTTCTGTTTTCTGGGAAACACCCTCTTGTCATTCACGGTCTCGCCAGGTATTGGAAATGTCTTAGGGAACAGTGAGGGGAACATAAGAGGTCAAAATTAGTTGACTCTGTCCTTCATTTTTCTTCAGTTTAAATCTTTGCTAAAAGAAGCAAACGGGTTAGGACGCCCCACTGCAAGCCGGCTGCAGCTGCTTCAGCGCCGGCTCATCAGCCATGTGAGCAAAGTCCTGAGGCAAACAGCCCTGACTCCCACAGCAGGCAGGGCTTGGACCCTGAGCTCCAGCCGAAGAGCAGCGGAAATGGTGCCATCCTGCCACCCTGGCTTCATGTGGCCTCAGGCCCACCCCCGACAGGCATGTCGCCCACCTGTTTAACACACCAGCTGGCTGTTTCTCAGTTACCCTATAATCCTGGAGCAATGTGTTTTTCTTTTCCCTCTGATATATATATATATATATTTAAGATTTTTATTTATTTGTACATACAGAACTGGGGTACAGGCCAGAGGCTCAGGGGCGGCAAGAGGCTTCACCAGAGACAGAGTGGGGAGCAGAACAGGCAGATCAACGAAGCACACTGCTGAGGGGAGCAGCGGGCGGGTCAGGAGAGGTCTGCTGTGCCCTGTGGTCACCTCCGGGGCAGGCGGGGATCAAACTCATGCGGAAGTGGCTTTAGCTTCTTAGTGCTGTGCTTTAACCCGCTGCACCACCAGGGAGGGGAGGGCCCACCCTCTGATATTTTTTAAGCAAAGTGTTGAATTGTTAGAACTTAATAATCCCTCTAAAAATGATCTTCCCTCTTTCATTTGTTTTCTCCAAATGGGGTTCTCAGTGATGGGCAAGAACTGGAGTACAGGCTAGAGGTGCAGAGGAGTGAGAGGAGTCGCCAGAGACAGAGTGGGGAGCAGAACAGGCAGGTTGACTAAAGCGCACTGCAGGGGAGCAGCGGGCGGGTCACAGAGGTCTGCAGGGACAGGTGGGTCACCGCCTGGCTGGGGTTGGACCTCTGCTGCAGTGGCTGCAGCCAGCTTCAGAGCCCGCACTTTAACCCATGGTGCCACCAGGGACGCCCTGAGCTCAAATTCAGCATTGTAGAGGAGCGGGTTTTTCTTTCAAGCACCTCTCTCCATGTGTATGTTGTTATCATTTTGAGTTTATGTGCCTAAAATAAAAAAAATGTGAGTCAAAGATATATGTATACTAAGAGTACATTATAAAAATTCCTTATTGCTACGGGTAACAAGAAAAATGTTTCTATCTTTAAAATAATGTATAGATTTTCTAAGGGGAGACACATGCTTCATTCCAAATGATAGGTTGGTACTTGAAAGTAAATTCTAAATAGATAAATTTCCACACATGAATATCCGTTTTTTATCTATCTATCATCTATCTATATCTACCAATTAATTAATCTATGTATCATGTATCTATCCGATCCATCCATCTTCCTGTCATCCATCCATTATCTATCTAGCCATCTAGTCTATTTTCACTTATTGAATATTTTCCCCTTTTTTGAGTAGCACAATTATGCGTCTTTCATCCTTTTTAAAAGCGGTGATGACTCATGTTCCCACCTAGTTAGCTGGCCTGTGCAAACATGTCCTGACTGTGTAAGGGCTGAGTATAACCCCTGCCTCTTCACGAGTTCCTCTCACCTACTCCTACTCCTTTGCAAATCTACTCTTTGTTTACTCAACACAGAATCTTCCTAAAAAGAAAAGAAAAAAAAAACTATAAAGGAAGCAGTTTAGATAAGAGCTTTAATTTTCCCTTAGATGGCTTTTTGATTTAGAAAGTAATTTTTGAGAAACTGAAAAAAAGAAACAAACACTCATAAGATGGTTATTTGACTACACAAAGATGAACAACTAATATCTTAGTCTATTTGACTATGCCCTGAATTCTCTAGAACTCTCCCTAACAGGTATTCTGGGTGTCTACCGCTGAAACAGCCATCACCAACCTCTGCTCTACTGTTAGAACAAGATTTTTGTACTGAATAGAGACTTGCAGTAGAATTTCCATGGTTGCTCTATGAATGTCCTGAGGAATATCTCAACTTTGGAAATATAAATGTATTTCAGAGCAAAAGGAGGAAATTGAGTGTGCATCTAACAGTCTGTCCGCAATGGACACTCCTCAGTTCACTCTATTAACGCTGGGCTCAATGTACCTTCAAGCTCTAATATTTGTTCAAATACAGGAAAGAAACAATTCTCAAATGGAAGATAACATACCAATTTGATTTAAAATGCTCTTCTGGGCCTCCCTGGTGGTCAAGGGGTAAAGCACAGCACTACGAAGCTGTCCGCAGCCACGATAGCATGAGTTCGATCCCTGCTGAGGGAGTGACCCACAGGGCACAGCAGACCTGTCCTGTCTCCCCGCTGCTCCCCTCAGCAATGTACTTTGTCAGTCTCCCTGTTCTGCTCAGTCTCTGGTGAATCCTCTTACCCCCTACACTTCTGGCCTGTACCCCAGTTCTTGTATACATTAAAAAAAATAAAACTCTCTTCCTCGCCTTCCTTCATGAGTTCTATATCTGAGAATTAATGTAAGATGTGGTCTCAGTTGGGGAAATCCTGTTACTGTTATGAGAGGAACAAAATTGTTAGCAGGACCTGAGAATCAATCCCAGATACCAGGCTGGGGATAAAATGTAAATGTCAGTAAGACATTCTTGATCTGGGGCAAATTTTCTGAGATGGAGAATTAAATTTTTGACAAAGGCTCATGAAGCAATGTTACCAATTATCTCTAATGACTACTGATGTGCCCTTGAAATGTTGAGAAAATAAGGGTTTACAATGAATCACCTGGAGATACTGATATTGAAGGAATTAGATTACCTGAGATTCATTTATTCCTTCCTGAGGTTATGAAAAACTGAGGATTGCTGTCTTTGGACAAGTACTTCAACTGTGATCATTTTAACCCAATAATTATTTTTTTTTAGCATTTCCACAATAATTGCTGCTATACCCAATATTTCTAATGTATTCTTTTTCTGTGATCTATAACTATAAAACAAACCAAATTAAAACACAATGATGGCTTTGTCAGCTTTGTGTAAATAAAAAATAGCAATATTCATTGACATGGTCTGTCTCTGGTTTTAGTGCTCTATATGTCCTCTCACTGGGTGAAATATCTCAGGTCTTAGAGATGAGTGCACAGAGGGTTAGGCATTTTAAGTAACTTTAGCATATTTCCTTATGGACAGACCTAGCATTCTAACACACTGTTCCTGACTTAGGCCTTCTTAACATCTACACATCTGATTAAAACACTGTGAAAGTCTTAGGGGTTGTCATTCCTTCTAACAGATCATATGAGTGTTACTCAGTTTGGATAAATGCAACGTTCACCACGCCACTTTGCATGTGTTCATAGGAGCAAGAAGCGTTACTTATTCCAGCGACTACGACTGGCTTCTCTGTCATGTTAATCTTCCATGAGCCAAGGAGTTCTGCTTCCTCTGATTTTGTCTCTGAGGCCCTTGCTAGTTCTTGAATTGCTGCCTGGGCCTGTCCCGTGGGCACAGGCCCTCACGACTCTTGTGCTCAGCAGGGTCGCTGCAGTCAGAACCCTCTGGTTGGATTGGTTGGATGAAGTGGGAAATGACAGAAAACATTAGGTCTTTCCTTTAGACTCAGAGAAAAACAACCTAAATTGAGTTGCAGCTTCTGTTTTCGTTTTTTTCACGGTGGAGGTTGAAGAGCTCTGGACCTATGTCACTTGTGTGATAAATAAGCGACACAATGAAAATCACATTCCTTTGGGCCTCATTTTCTTAATTTTCCAAATGACAATCTGGGGTAAGGTCACGGTTGGCTAACTTAAATGCACAGAGAGAGGGGGCAAGGAAGCCCTAACCTGGCGCAGCTCTAAACCAAGTCCTAAGCAATCAACACTGGCATACAAAAGGTTGCCCAAGTCGCGGAGCTCCATGCTGGTGAAACGAAGTGCGGAGGCTGACTCCTGCGTGGCACCTGTGTGGCTTGGGACGGAGAAGAGTGTGTGAATCACCAGGGTGAAAGGGCTGCTGACATCTGAGGAGGTTGCTGGACTGAGATGATATCAGGACTTTTCAGGGAAGCTCAGATCACCCGGCACTGAATAAATTACAGTGTTCTAAAGTGTCCGCTTTTAACCTTTGCACCAAAAAAAAGTTGTGCTTTACGATTATTCATTCAAACAATTTTAACCTGGTCGTCTCTGATTTTACTAAATATCAATACTTCAGGTCTCGGGCCCTGCTCTGGTGTGAAGGTCTAGTTCTAAGCCACACTTGCCCTCCACTACACTCTTCAAGTGGACCCTAAAGCAAGCATCTGTGCGTAAATGCTTGAAGTCTGCGTGCCACGTGGACGGCCCCTGCTGATGGCCCCCTGGGCTTACCGTGTCAGTTCCGGCTCACGCTGCTGGGGAACATATCAAGGCAGTTTTCTGGGGGGCTCCGAATGTTATGGTTTCGTGTCACTTCCAGCAGCCTCTTCCAGCTCCGTTCTGCTTCAGGAGACATCATTTTCGAAGGAAGTGCAATTGTGAGACGCTATGCATGGCCCCATCATAATGATCAAAAATAGTTTTATTTCGTGTATGTTTTCAATTAGAAAACTGTTTTTGAAGACTATTGTCACGTCTGCTAAGGAGTACTGATAATTTTTAAATATGGTCACAATTGTAACTGCAGTGGACGCCTGGGTTTCTAAAATTGTATTATTCGTTACTTGGCAGCCCTCGAACTGGGAGGGGAAGTGCTTCATCTTTCTCTCTGCTCTTACGAGTAGGCAAGAAAAGGCTGGGGCCCTCCGGACAGGCTACAGCACAGCACGCCAGTCACTTCAGTGAGAGTTCAACCCCTGGCCAGGAGCTGACCCCCAGGGCGCAGCGGACCTCTCCTGTCTGGCCCGCTGCTCCCCTCAGCAGTGTACTCTACCCATCCACCTGTCCTGCTCCCCACTCTGTCTCTGGTGAATCCTGTCACTGCCCCTGCACCTCCGGCCTGTACCCCAATTCTGTATGCATACTTCAATCTTAAGAAAACAAACAAAACAGATGGTTTCACTCATGGCGGGAGTGTAAAGGGTCAGGGGGAAAAAAACAGAAGCAAATGTAGTAAAGTAAAAATGAAACAAAGAACAACTATAAACCAGAGACAACTGAGATGAAAAAATGCACAAAAAGAAGAATGATAAAAAATAAAATAAAAGATTTGGGTCATTTCCTCATATTATGTTGTGTTCCAGAGACAAAGTCCTACCTTGACGCTTAGAATTAGTTTCAAGCAGCGGCGTTTGACCCCAAATCCTCCCTATGGCACTCAATGAAACATCAGATGAAGTGACATATCGGAAGAACCGAAGGACGCAGCTTTGCATGAGGTGACCCGAACCCATGAATGGACGCTCAGGCGGAGAACATTTTTCAGATTAACTTACATTCCCACATACGGCTAATTCCTTTTTCAACTAGAGATGGAACCTTGTTTTCTCCCCAAGTCCATGGGACTATGCAGTTGACGCGCCTCCACAGGCCTCCCTCCGCTCCTTTTCAGAGCGACCTACCGCGCCATCTCGGCGTGTGCGTATAAACGCTCTCGCAGCTCTTGCTGGTTCCCTGATTCCTAGCTGGTAAGTTAGTTTGTTTGCCACCGTTAATTAAAATAAAGGAAAATAAAGTTTTTTCTAAAATGTTAGCATAGTCTGTGGAATTATATTTCTTCTACTATTTCTCCAGATAGCCATAACAATGTCTTGGTCCCTGGACATGGTGGTCATTTAACACAGGGCAGCAAAGGCAGTACTGCTGGGAACTGACCGGAGAGAACTGACCGGGAAGTCTACGTCAATATTCCCGAGATACCTGAGGACACGGCCCAGTCCTGAGAAAGCCCTGTCTCCCAAAGGCACGCTCACAGACTACCCTGTCTCATTTAAATATAGGATTTCCAAGACTTTAACTTCTATTGTTGCAAAATGTTCCCCTCTATCAGGACACACAGATTATTGCAAGGAAGGAGAATGGTCAATGTTCTATAAAACCAGTTCAATGCTAGAACATTGCAGAAATGTTTTTGAAACATTCCAATATTTGGCCTCAAGTTACTTATTAATGCATTTTCTGATAAACGCATGTTGCTACACATACTGTTGAGTTGATAAAAAGGCAAAAGAGAAATTCCAACCCATGACCATGTAAATAAATGAAAACGCACTTAGAAATCGTCCAGCCAGTCGCAACGGAGGGTGTGTCAGAAGCATTATTTTAGTCATTTTCTTATGTAGTGTCACTATCATCTCCTTCAGTCATGTGAACATGAGGCCGATGCCGCAGATTGAAGGCAGCGCTCCGGTGGGTCTGAGCTTGACTATTCTCTACACAGTCTGTTTTCTGATTCCAAAGCTTGTCTATAAGCGCTGCAGGCATGGAGGCCTGTTTGTAGACAAATACTACACGCTTTTGAATCAGAATGACTGCCCCACACCAATTCTTTTCAGGGCTTGGGGATTCTTCTGCATATTCATTGCCACAAAGTGCAAGTTTAAAGGAAACCAGTGGCACTTTAAATGGCATCAAGGGACATTCATCTGCCTCATCTATGTGAGTTCTGTCAGTTTCAAGGATAAACTTGGAGAACTTGACTGCACACTCATTTCTAGGACAGCACCTTTCACTGATGAACATTACCACTTTGGGGCCCTTCCCCGTGGTGCAACCAGTTAAAGCACAGTGCTACAAAGCTGGCTGCAGCCGCTCCCGGCAAGTTCGATCCCCGGCCAGGGAGCGACGCACATGGCCAGCAGACCTCTCCTGTCTCAGACCTCTCCTGCTGCTCCCCTTAGCAGTGTATTTCAGTCAGTCTTCCTAGTTCTGCTCCCCACTGTGTCTCTGGTGAATCCTCTCACCTCCCCCGCCCCCCAACTCTAATCTGTACCCTAGTTCTTGCATATAAAATAACACACACACACCCCTTACCACTCTGGGCCCTCCCTTCCAAATCACCACATTGAAATCTGACCGCGTGGGTCTGTGACCTTCCCTTATAGAAACTGATCTTTCCCCGTGGGCTGGTTTTTCTCAGGGAAGTGTGTGTGCCCC
>NW_004567117.1:46054148-46093978 GCF_000260355.1 Condylura cristata | reverse complement strand
CGCCGGGCCCCGAGCCCGAGCCCCGCTCCCGCTCCCGCTCCCGCTCCCGCTCCCGCTCGGGTGGGGAGTTTACGCTTCACCTGGACGCAGCGCGCGGGGACCCGTCTCCTGCCGGCGGCGCCGGGTGCTGCCGGAGGACGGGCCCCGCGCCGGAGGGAGGACCCGAGGCAAACAGCCTCCGAAGTCGGCGAGCGGGAGGCGACACCGGGAAATGTGCGCCGGGAATCGCGCGGCGGAGAGCGAGGCTGGGGGTGTTGACCCGGCGACACGCAGCCAGGGGCCGGCTGCGCCCCCGCGAGCGTCAGGGCCCTGCTCGGCGGCTCCCTCAAAACGGGAGCCAGAGTCCAGCCACGCCGGCGCCCACCCTGCGGGCGCCCGACCTGCGTCTGCCGTGCGTGCGGGCGCCGCAACTTGAAGGCGCTTGTCTCCGGCGTGTAAACACCGGCGATGACAGCAACGTTTTCACCTCAGAGCCGAGCACCCGCGCCGGGGCGGAGGATCGCCCGGGACGGGACTTCTCACTTGCTGGCGTGAGGGCCGCCCGCGGCTGGGGAGGAGAAACTTAGGTCCTGCTTTCGGGGGCTCTGGGCTGGGAGAGCCTGGTGAATTACACGCCCCCTGCCCCAATTAATTGTAAGTAGGCTTAAGATGAGGTGTCTGATCCCTCCTTGGGGTGACAGACACAAATAATGCAGCAAGGGTAAAACCAGAAACGCCGGAAACTAGATTACTTCAAAATACTTTTCTAGTTTTAGGCTTGGGAAAAATGTTGAGTGTTAAAAAATCTGGCAGGCAAACAAGCTCGGGTGACCGTGGTCTTTGCAGACATGACTGCTAAATTGCACAGCAGGCTGTTTTTGATCCAGAAAATGTCTGAATAAAATGCTTGCGGAAATCACCTCTCTTAAAACAATCACCTACTTCTGGGGGTCATAGATATTAGCTCAAAGTTATGGTTGGAAGAGAACAGTATTGTGGCTTTAAAAATGCTGAGGGCTGGGGTTGCTTGGTGGCTCAGTACGTTTTGTAAGGATGCAGCTTAATGCCTCTAAGTCACATCAATCTGTTTTCCTCATGACTCCCCCCCCCACCCCCACGGATTTGCCCAAGTGTTTTTATTCTGAATTGCAGCAGCCTTGGGGAGGTGTTGGGGGCAGCCTGAGGCTCCTTGTTTACTCTGCCTGTCACCCTAACCTGCTGCCTCTTTCTTCCGTTGGAGAGGCTGGCAGAGCCCTCTGGAAAGGCTTGGAGCTGTGTGGAGCCTGAGGATCCCCCCACCCCCATGTGACTCCAGCAGATAAAATACTGCCTCTTAGCTGGCATTTTGCTTCTGGGAGTTGGGGTCTCACCCACTCCTAACTCGCACTGCTTCCTGAAGGGATTCCTAGGTTTGCTGATTTGTGCATTTTGGATCCGTTTTTGCATGTTCTGACTCAACTCAGCACTTAGCAAAAAACGTCAACTTTAAAAATCGGCCTGCTTTGAAATTTTACTTTAACTGAGGGTGTAATACAAGTTGGGCATTTCGGTGTATGAAGAGCTTACTTGTCTCTAATTTTTTTTTCTCTTTCAGTTGTAGCAAGTTTAATCATCCTCCACTTGTCTGGGGCAACCAAGAAAGGAACAGGTGTGTGTTTCTTAAACGGGCCGGGGGGCGTCTGTCTACCTGCACTTTCCGTTTTCCCCATTTTCTGAGTATTTCCAGAAGAGCTGCACATCTTAACCGTGCACCTAATGGATTGGTTTCGACTTAGACACCATTTAGAAATTAATTTACTAATGGGTGTTATAAGAATGTTCTCTCTTTTAGTTTCAGACAAAAGGGGATGATAGTTCTATTGAATTTTTTTTTTTAGCAGAAAAGCAAAGCACCTCAGAGACACAGAAGTCAGTGCAGTGTGGAACTTGGACGAAGCATGCAGAGGGGGGGATCTTTACCTCCCCCAACTACCCCAGCAAGTACCCCCCTGACCGGGAGTGCATCTACATCATAGAAGGTGAGTTAGGGCCCCATCTCCGGGCACATCAGTCACTTCAGAGACAGGGCCTGGAGCTCAGAGCCCTCCGTGTGCTGCCTGCCTGCAGCTGTAAAGTCTGGCTCTGAGGTCACCGTCACGGGCTGTCTGTGCAGGTCAGTTCTGGGAAGTGAGCAAGACCCCACAGTGCAGTTTGTCTCACAGTTGGCGCAGCTGACTATGTCTCTAAAGTAACGCAGGGCACAGGGTGGCACGGTGTGGCCTCACGGGCGGTGGGTTCTACACTAGTGTTTCCTCGGACTCACTGAAAATTCATCATTATCAAGCAAACTGGCGTTATTTCAGCGACGTGAGGCACAGGCACCCCAGAAATGCGTCTAACCCCGGGTCTTCTGAGCAGCGGTCTGGGTGCCCTGGTCTTGGTCTCTGCATGGAGGTGACAGCATCGTACCTGAGCCCGAAGCCAGGATTCCTGGTGCTGATGCTTCTCGTCATGCACCCCCCGGCCCGCCCCCCCCCCCCCCAGAGTAAATGGTCTGGGTGGAGAGTTCCCTCCCTTGCACAGCTCCCACGGCCATGACCCCTGCACACTTTCCTCTCTGACAGAAGGTTTCCAAGTGTTGGGACATAGTTTCCCCAACGCTGTGGCGGCCCCTCCCAGCCAGGCGGGCAGTGGAGCCTTCATGACCATGAGGCCTGCTCGACTTTGCTTATAACTCAGGGCCAAGCTTATTGTCAGGGGTTCCGAAGAGCTAACATTTCACTCATTTCAAGAACTTCTATGTTGAGATGACTCATTTTCTCGTTGTAACTTTGTAATTCACTTTCCCCTTCTTGCTGTGCTTGAAGTTTTACTTTGTACCAAGACAGAACACAGTGCAAGAAGTAAGAACAAGAGGGTGCTCCGGTAAGACAGCTATTGCTATAGGGCATTGAGAAGAGTACCCCAAAACCCCCAAACCTGCCCGCTCTAAATAGGTTTTGTCATTGGCTATATCAAGACAAAACATACTCTGGTGCACACGACCTTCACGAGAAGGAGCTTTAATACGACTAGTGTTAAAAGAAAAGGGGAGCAGATGGGGAAGAACAGAGTTTCCAAACCGAGCACCCCAAGTTACTCACCTCTGGGGGGAAACGCTCAGCCGCACAGGGCTGGCCCAAAGCAGGGCCCCTGAGACCTGAAATCTGCCCAGTCTAAGGCGCCTGTGGTGCAGCTTGGCCGCCAGGAGAAACAGCCTCGGGCAGAAACAGCCAGACCAGTCTGGGGGGAGGAGCAACCTCACGGCCAAGATCAGCGCTGCCATGTCACCCCACCCTGGGTCTCCCACATCTGTGCCCCCGGTCCTGACCCCAGGCTCCTGGCTCCCCACCCTGCTCCCCCGGCCCAGGCTCCTCCAACTTCTCCTCCCTGCCCAGCTCCACCCTCCCTTGGGTGGGGCGGGGCACCTGGACCCCCCCACTTCCTGGGGCCCCTCCTGGCACGCTGTGAAGCTGAGGCAGCTGAGCTCCCACAGTTTTTCTTCCTCTCGTGATTGATAGAAAAGGAAGTATGGACATTCCGGGTTAAAATTAGTGACGATTCTATCAAGTTAATATCACACGTCAATCTTATATTTGTTGCAGATCATATATAAGAAACGTTTAAAGCACATAAAGACACTTAGTCACCGGAAATAGACCATTTTGGCTCCTGGGATTCAGATGAGGACACTTAGGAACAGAGGGGACAAGTGTGTCGCTGAACTTCACCTAACATAATTCATGTTTTGAAGCAACAGTAGTTGAAAACTCCAAATTATTAAAGTGATTAAATCGACTAGTCAGCTCAATTAGGAAGATTAATTCAGAAACAAATTTTTGCATGTTAATTGTGCTTCCATGTTTTTTATCGGCATTAAAAACACTGCCGACATTAGGTTTAACGTCAGGCACATGTTCACAGCTATTTGTAGTTATGTCGAGGGCAAAATACAAAGTTGGGAAGTAAATAGACTCTCTCACCACTATTCATTCTACTTCCAGGCTCCTTTCGAGTCACACAGCACACAGTTCACACAGGCCGTGGTCCCGCTCATCGAACACACCTCACGCAACAACTGCTCACCCCCATGCCAGAGACGGTCTCGAGGGGATTGGGCCACATGGACAGTCCTTGTCTCAGGGACTGACAGAAGGGCCTGGGGACAAGGCCCCGTGAGGGGCTCCCAGATTAGCGGAGTTTGGGACCGAGAGGAGAAAGAGCAGGTCCCAAGGAGTCAGTCTGAGGAGCCCCCCACCCCCCGTGGGTGTGGGTGGGGCTATCACAGGGCTCGGCCCCCCCCCCCCCCCCCGTGAGGAGACAGAGAGTGAGCCCCAGATACAGACCCCAGAAGCCTCGAGCCCACGCTCCCTGCTCCCCACCTCTGAGAGTTCCCACATCACCTTAGATAATAGGGTGCTCCCAAAATGATTCCAGAGAAGCCCCGTGAGAGGCTGAGCAGGTGACTGAAGGGCAGGCTGTGGACCGGTGCCGTCGCCCCAGACCAGGTGAGCCCGGCCAGGTGAACCAGAAAGCCGTGCTGGACTACAGACGTGCCAGGTGCAGAGTCGGAGGAGGAGGAGAGGGTTTGGGAAGCTGAACCAGGTGGGACCTGAGGCCAGAATGCGTCAAGGCAGCCCCAGGGCCACGTAAGGCTCTGGCCTGGCAACTTGTTCAATGGACCGTCCATGCTGGACAAGGAACAGGATGGAGGAAGAGTGTTGGAGGTAGATGTGGAGGCTGCAAGCCGGTGTTTCCGGAGCTGCCTTGTAAGGAGTCTGGTGCTGGGTCGTGGGCCCGGTGGAGAAGCTGCTGGGGCCGGGCTGTAGATTGCAGGCCGGAAACTTGCAGGGTCCTCAGGCTCTTGGCACGGACAGAACCTGCGGAGTACTTGAGGGCTGTTTGCAGGGCTTCAGGTGCTGCAGGCGCTCAGGCCCAGGGAGCCTGGCTCGGCAGCCTTGAGTGCAGCGGCCTCTGGCTCACATCAGAGCAGCAATCCTGGGGTGCTGGCGAACCCCAGAGCTGTTCTAGAGTAAGAGGAGAGGAGGAGGAGGGCGCTAGAAAACAGGACGTGGCTGCCCATAGGAAGAAGACAGTAACGGGGCAGTAGGAGGGGGAGGGCTGGACAGTCCAGTCGGTACAGCACAGCAGGCCAGGTTCAGGGGACCCCGGGCAGGGAGGACTCCAGATACTTGTGGGAACAGTGAGGTGCAAGCTGAAGGCATGCTTGTAGGCGGCAACACTCCAGAAGCTGATGGGAGGTTTCAGGGTGCAGGCGAAGCTGTCTTTGATGGGCTTGGGGGCTCAGTTGGGGGTGTGTTTGTTGGCCTGAGGGCAGGATGAGAGGCAGACCCTGGTGGAGGCACTTTCTTTTTTTCTTCCTATTTTTTTTTTTTTAAGATTTTTATTTATTTGTGCATACAGAACTGGGGTACAGGCCAGAGGTGCAGGGGCGGTGAGAGGCTTCTCCAGAGACAGAGCAGGGAGCAGAACAGGCCGACTGACGGAAGAAGTCCACAGCTGAGGGGAGCAGCGGGCGGGTCAGGGTCACGTCCAGGGCAGGCGGGGATCGAACTCATGCTGAAGTGCTTTAGCTTCTTAGTGCTGCGCTTCAACACACTGTGCCACCAGGGAGGGCCCATTTTCTTAGTCTTTTAATGAAGCAAACTGCCCTATTTAAATATGAAAAGAACAGACTGTTCTACATATAAAGGTGAATCAAAAATATAGAAGGAAAGAGGAGTATGAGGTGGCTGAGGCACACAGGTGGTAGCTGATGGGGGGGGGCTCTTTTACCCTGCAGCCTGTTTTCTGGCTTCTCTGCATTGTTTGGGTGCAAGACCACTTGGGCCTCTAGGTGCCCCCAAGGGCACTTGGCTGAAGCTCCCTAATGGATGCCGACATCTGAAGAGGCTGGGCACGTAAGTTAGGGAGTGATTTCTAGGTCGCTTCAAATGGTTCACGGGCACCATAACCACCCCCTTCTAAAGCCTACAGCAAGAACTGCGCGACACATTTTGTTAAAAGGGGATTTCACTCCACACTGAGTGCCATTGCTCATGAAGTTACAGTTCTCCTCAAGGTGCTTGGATCAAAAGCTAAAACTCTTCTTCAGTGATCTTCAGCATTTGCTGATTTTGTAATATGCACCAAACATGGTAAAACCATTCCTGATTTTTTATCCCAGTGATAGGTTTCTTTCTAGTGTCCAAGGTATCAGAAATGTTTTTAGAGATTAACAATGATCCTTAAAATTGTCTTTTGACACTTGCTGATCTTTAGCCAGCTGATCTTCAGTTTCTTGCTGGGAGCCAGCAGGATTATAGCTCCTTCTGGGAGTCCCTGATCTCCAGGTCACGGTGTCTCTCAAGTCTGTATAAATTTGCAGTCTTCATGCACACATGCCTTGCGCTTTAAAGCTGTAAAGGATGCAGTTCATTCTGTATCTGAGGATGAGTGTGGGGTGTGCTCAGCAGCTCAGAATGACTCCCTGGCCTCCGGAGGTCCTGCAGGTGGGTCCGCTGATGGTCTTGGGCCGGCGCGGTAACTGGGAAGCGCTAGAAAGGTGCAGGATCAGGGCGACAGCGATTTAGGAGCTGGGCCAGATGTGTGCCCGTACTTCAGGGCAACTCGGGTGTCGGTCCTTGATGGCAGGATTCCGAGCCGTGACGGGCACATGGAGAATGGGGAGCACGAGCAGATGCACCGGCTTGCAGTTAGTGGGCAGAGCTGCTGGCCTGGAGTCGCCTTCCTGATTCTGTAGACAGCTATGGCAACGTGGGTGAAAATAAACTCATTTGCAGTCCTCCCAACAAAGATATTTTTGAGAAATCCTCAATGACAAGAACTATGCCAACTGCTGAAAAGGAAGGTGAATGGAGATAGGCTTTGTCTCTAGCAAGCAGACTCAGAAAGGAGCCTCTTGTAAGTGACGTTTTCCCGCATAAACAGGGGTTCACAGATTGGCAGCGTATGGGTACTCAGGCAAGTGGGAAGGCCCCTGAACGCTGGAGAGAGCATGCTGTCAGACAAAGCCTGGCATGGTTGAGATGGCTTGAGTTGGGACTGTGCAAGGTGTGAAGAGCCTGGCCCGGTGGCCCGCAAATGCCCGGGGTCTTATGTCAAGGGTCTTATGTCATTACCTTGTCGTTGGCGGGGGCTGATGTGTCAGGATCAACTCAAAAGGGAGGTGACGTCTGCCACAGAAAAACTGCTCTTGCTATCTTGGAATATTGGGTGAGGCCCTTTGATCTGTTCGAGACTATTCATTGGTGGGCTGATTCTGCTACCCAGTTCCCAAGCTGTCCGGCATCACCACTGCGCAGCCCAGAAAATCTGGGGTGAGTTCAGGAAGACGTCTGTCCACTTTGAAGCCCGAGTCAGCAGCTTCCACACCATGCCCCGTGTGCTAGCTGCGTGAGCCACATGGGGCTGGCGTCATTTTAGGCCAGAACAATAGTTAATGCACTGACAGTGATTGTAAGGATCCTCCTAGAGGCACAGAGGCACTCTTAGAGAAATAGTGTCCTGCTCTGTCTCTGGTGACTCCTCTCACCCCTGCACCTCTGACCTGTGCCCCAGTTCTTGTGTGCATAAACAAATACATCTTCTAAAAAATGCTAAGGCTGACACACTTGCTTAGCACTTCTGCGTAACATGGCTGACAGAAAGTAGACAGAAAACTGGAAGTAGAATCAGAAAAGTCAAAGATTTAAGCAAGGACTCTTTCCCCCCCCCAGCTGCCCCAAGACAGTGCATTGAACTTTACTTTGATGAAAAGTACTCCATCGAGCCGTCTTGGGAGTGCAAGTTCGATCATATTGAGGTTCGAGACGGACCTTTTGGATTTTCTCCAATAATTGGACGTTTCTGTGGACAACAGAATCCACCTGTAATAAAATCCAGTGGAAGATTTCTATGGATTAAATTTTTCGCGGATGGAGAGCTGGAATCTATGGGATTTTCAGCCCGATATAACTTCACACCTGGTAAGTTGGGCTTGTTTAAATTGTTCTCTGTATCTTGTTCTTTCTTCTTATTACAAGAAATTTTCGGAGACAGCTTCACGGTTTTCCAAAGAATTTTCCAGTTTAGTTTAAAGCCAAAGCTTCAGTGTGCTGTCTTTTCACTTTGCAAACTTTGACTGGAAAGTACGTTTTCCTTAAACGACCGCGTTTCAGAGGTAAAGTGTGATGGTCTGGGGTCTGTGTAGTCACCAGCACACACTTAATTAAGTGGGCTTCCGTTCTGCTGAAATGTGTAATTTGAGAGGCTGTCTGTAATAAAAAACTAATCACACGCTGAATCCCAATAAGCTTGAAAAGGCAATTGTAGTATTGTGAAATGTATCCATCAAAAAGATCTTTGGAGAACTTGTAAAAATTTCACTTGTTCTGAAAATTACGACTTTTAAGCAAATGAGTCCTAGATGAAGGTAGTCTATCTCTTTCTAAAAATGCAAATTCCTAAGCGTTTGGAGAGAAAGAAAATGGACACCCTTTGCATTTGACCATTCACTTGCAAGGTCTGGCAGACAAAATCTGTAATTACATAATGACACTTTCCATGTCTATTTTTTTTTTTTTTTTGACCTGCTCGCATTAAATAGGGCCTGTGCTATTGACAGGCTCGCTTCATGATGACTTAGCACTTGATTACATGAAAGCTGGTCATCACATTTTTTGAACTGCAAGAATGTCACAGGGAAGCAATTGGCAATCTCTAAGTAGAAAAACCATCCAAGTGATGTAATCCACATTGTTTCCATGTAATCCACATGTTTTCAACTTGCTGATGCTGTTTACTTAAGTGATCACAGGCAACAGATGAACTTGGAATCGTAGATGCCTCTTCAGTGCTTCTGCCTGGGGCCGCGAGCTTCCTTCCTAGCACAACACTGTGAAGTCGTGTGAGACATGACGGCTTCGCCATCACACCTGGTCGATGTCACGTCAGCCAGGGTAACCAGCTGTAGGTGTTGACCCGGACCTCTGGGAGTAGGTTGACGGTGTCTCTGAGCGGTTGAGGTTGTAAGGAGGCTTTGCCAACTCTGGTTTGTTCACTGAGACCATGGCGTTTTACGTCCGGCCCTCAGACGAGCTTGTGTTCTAGAAGGTGCAAACATTTTGGCGGCTTTATCCGTGACACTGTTACTGCTGGAATGCAGGGTGTCCCCCCTCCCCCTTGGTGATAATTTTGACTACAAGTAGAACCCAGCGCAGCGCCTCCTGGTGTGGGCTGGCCATTTACAAACTGTATGGCCATCCTGGCTTTGTGGGTTTCCTGGCCTTCCCGGCTCACCCCTGCATGTGCGTTGCGAGGCTCTCCACGCGGCCGGCTGGCTCTGTGATGCAGCACCGGCTGTGCTGTCTGAGGTCTCAAGCCTGCTCGCTGCTTGTTGCTTTTCAGTTCTTGCTTTTGTTGCCCCACCTTCTTTGTCAGAGGGAGGAGAGGCCTTGAGTACCTGGAACTACTGAATTGGACGGGAGCATGAAGAACACCCCCATAGAGTTAAGCGTAAGAATAGAAGGAGGCTGTTTGCACGCAAGTCAACCAGCAGACCCTGCCCTTGGCCTCTGAGCGCAGGTGGGGCTGGAGAAGAGGCTGGCGAGGCTTCCCAGGCCGCAGACGCCCGATGCCCTCGGCAGGCTCTCGCCCCTGGCCTGGCCTGCAATCCATTTCATGAAGAGGCAGGTTTGGGGAAGCCAATTAGCTCTTGAAACAGGAAGGGGCCAGGGATACAGAATGATCATTTGTACAGCCTGGAGGGAGGGAGAGTTGGTCAGGCTTCAGTTTCATCTTGGCTTGATTCTTTCTTGGTACTGTGGTCTAAGTGGTGATTCAAACAATCGCCAAGAGGAAGGCATCTGTGTTCAGGTCACTTTAATGAGTGACATGACACAGTGTGGCTGAAATGTCCCGGGTGGCATCCCGGAGGGGAGCCTGGCCCCTGCCACCTCCCAGAATGTCCGCAGCATAGTTGCGAGTGCCGCTGGGTCACCCAGCTCTGGCCCATCCTGACTTTCTCGTCCCAGGCTGGCTGTCAAGTCTAGACATGGCCCTGCACGTCCTCTGCCTCAGTGTTTTTGTTGGAGAAGAGGACATTATTGACACCTCGTGGGATTGTCTGAGAACTGCTTGTCAATCAACGCATATTTATGAACTTTCCTCTTGGCTATTGGTAGCAAACCTTGGTTCTTAGGAGAATGACAGGAATCCCAGATTTTTGCAGTTACAACCTCTGAATTGTTTTGGTGGCTGTGCAAAGCTAACTGTTAATTTAATTTATCCTTCCATGATGTCATTTCCCTTGTGCAATGTGAGGTGTCTTGGGCTTCGTGGGGACTGGCCTTCTTGATGGCAGACATGAGGCTGAAAGGATGGAAAGCTGGGTGGGTTTTTATGGACCCGCCCCGATCTGGGATCCTGGGCAGCCCCCATGCTGAGACGGCAGACCCACCCACGGGGTGCAGTCACACACCTGCACGTCCACCTGTCTGTGCAGTATGAACAGGTGCATCTTCAGTAAGGATTCTTGCAGTCACACCACTTAGCTATTCCTGTAAGCAGATGGACCTGTGGCCAAGACTGTGTCCAGAAGTTTATGCTCATTGAAGCTTAATCCAGTAGCATCCAGCCAAGGAACTGGCTTCTCGCCCCTAACAGGGGTCGTTTTTCTTCCAAGAAGCTCTGGGTCTCTGACTGCTGTGGTCAGCTCCCCACTGGCCTCCCATTTCCATCTTGTCTAACTGGGGCACTAATTGTGTCAAGTCTTATCTCCACATTTGTTTCTGTTTCTTCATATCTGAGGCTCTTTGACTTTCTTCTTACTCAACTATTTTTAAAGAATGATCTATTTATTTTTTATGCATACCAGAACTGGGGGACAGACCAGAGGTGGTGTGAGAGAACTCGCCAGAGGCAGATTGGGGAGCAGAATAGGCAGAAGGACTGAAATCCATTGCTGAGGTGGCAGTGGAGTCTGGAGAGGTTTGCGGCACCATGTGGGTCACACCCTGGCTGGGGATCAAACTCCTCATGCTGCAGCGGCTGCGGACAGCTTCATCGTGCTGTGCTTTAATCCACTGCGGCACCAGGGAGGGCTCTTCTCCACTCAGCTTTTACCAAAAGCCTGATCCTGGACTGGACCGGCCCTTGGGCTGCTGAAGGGCGGTGGCAGGCATCGCCCAGGGAGTGGTTCGTGGCTGCCTGGTGGGGAAGCAGGGCGGGGCGGAGCAGACTCCCCTCTGGGTGCTGTCCTGTGTCCTTTGGCACATTCTGACGATTCCTTGCTTCTCCTGTCATGGGCTGTGGCTCCTTCCGGGGACTGCGCTCTTCCCAGGTCCACAGGCAGCAAAGGGTCAGCTAGGATTATGGTCAAGCATGAGGAAGGAGGGCAGCAGGATGGGGCAGCGGCTGGAGAGAAACAGGCGAGGTCATACCCTGGGCTCTGTAGACTCACAGGACAAGGGCAGGGCAGGAGGGGGCTCCCGGAAGGCCCCTTGATGTGCACAGTGCTGGTTCTGAGTCCCCTCAGCGGTCGTCACTCCCACTTCGGAGGGGAGCGTTGAGTTGAGAGTGATTGGAAAGTTTGGAGTGACTTGATGGGAAACTTGGTCCCTCACAGAACAGTTGCAAGAACACCGATTGTGGTCATGGGATTTTTTTCTCATCCTAATTGGACAATAGTTTCGTTAAGAAAACTGAACCAAACAAACTGCAAGAAAACACATGGCGAGGAACATTTTTCTGCTAAAAGTACTTTAATACTGGAATGCTACTTCCCGAACTCCAGGCAGTGATTACCCCACCAGGGCGTGTGGTCAGAGAGCTGGGGGTGGGGTGGGGCAGCTGTCCAGTCGTGCTTTCACCCTGAGAAGGGCATTGACTGTTGGTGTTACTCAAGTGAATCATTTAGGGTTAAAATAATCAAAAAGGTGAAATAGCGTGGCTGGTAATTTTTCAGCACAAATGTCCGTGGTTAACCTTGGCTTTACCTTCAAAGGGAGAGGGTCTCCTTAGAACCAAGCGTGCTCACCAGCAGCCGAGTGAGCATTCACAGGTATGTGTTGGTTGGCCAGCAATTCTCAAACAATCCCGTGAGGTGTCAATAACCGTTCTCTCCTCAGATAAAAATACCGAGGCTCGGAAGGTGAAGGGTCATGTCTAGACTTGACGCCGGCCTGGGACGAGAAAGCCAGGACGGGGCCAGAGCTGGGGTGAACCAGTGGCACTCACAGACAGCGGGGTGTTTGTGGAAACTTCCGGTTTGGATGATACTTTTTTTTTTTTTTGCTGCGGTGAAGTTCTACACACTCTGCTGTAGAAACCTAACGCCGTGTGCCTCCAGGTATGACAGGTGAGGCAGAGCTAGGCACGTGTGTGTGGAGCGGTGGGCACGTTGACTTCATTCTGGTGCTTTGTGCTCACATGGCCTCTTTCCCCTGAGGAGCGCAGGTGTGGTCCCTCCCCGCTCCCTTTCTGGCCTCCTCTCAAATTCTAAGCCAATTAACTTCAAAGGCAATGCAAAAGATACATGCAGAGCAGTGATTTAAATTGTTTTATAAAGAGTTCTGTGCATATTCAATCAAATACAACATTCAGGTAAAATATTGTCGTGAAAAATGCTATTTCAATTATTCACTGCAGTACTTTTTCTCTTTTTTATCTGAAAGGTGACTGCCCGTGTATTAACCACGTGCATCGTCCCAAATTTTCTTGTCTAGAAAGTCAGTGTCTGAAATAGTCTGGCGAGATTGATGAAAAAATGTCATATTCTTATTATCAAGATCATTAATTTTAACAACTAAAATTTAATTTGGCACTAAAAGGTGAACGAATAAAAGGTTTTCGAGGCTAAGATTAAAAGGACTTTATTGGGTACTTTGTTTTTTCATATAGAAATAATAGACTAGCTCTATTATTATGAATACATCTAGCTCCAATAATACTTGTTGTCTTTCTATTATATTTATCCTGTAGACTCAAAATATTCTTGTCTCAGCCCCAGCAAAGGCTGTCAGATAGAAAATGTAAGAACAAAATATCACATTTCTTTTTGAGGCATAATTTTCAAGAAATGAAGTAAGACTTGAATGGTAGCAGAGAGAAAACCTTCAGTGTGTGCTAGGGACAGTCATAGCCTGACTCTGCCCAGCCCGCCTCCGGCTCGCTTGATCGTATCTATAGACTAGAGGGAGGAGAAGGAAACACAGAGAGAGACAGAGACAGAGATGTTGTCTGAAATGCCCCTCAGTGCACCCTAAGCAGAGAGAGAGAGAGAGAGAAGAGAGAGAGAGAATATGGTGTTTGGTCGAGGTGGGTGTTCAGGAGAAAAGTTGAGAGTGGGAGAGAGAATTTCCAGGATTAGCTCCCATCTGTGCAGAGAATATTGAAAGCAACAGCAAAGGAGAAGGCAGGTTTTTAAGAAGTTCCCTGGACAGGATGGCTGCCCCCCTCAGCTGTGGTCTCCAGCGGGGAGCAGTGTCTAGATGGGTTGATACCTGACTGACTGGTGCGGGGCTGGACTGCGGGGCTTGGAATGTGGCCCTCTGGGCCCGGACCAGATCTGTTCCCAGAGATGTGCTTCCTTTAGCTCTGAAAGAGTTTCTGTCTCTCGTTCACCCTGTTGACTCTACCGCTACCCGGCAGGTCTGAGGTCACGGGCTCCTGGGCTTGTGACCTTGTGTGGAAGGTCCCCTTGCCTCTGAGTTACATAATCACTCCACTGATAAGCTGTCTACAGAGAGCAGAGATTATGACTTTCATCACATCACTTACTGCAAGTACTTGTAGTACAGTTGTATTCAGAAATATAATTAAGGGGGAATATGTTAGGACCCTCATTTCACCATTTACTGGAATAGGAATTAGCAGTCCAGCTTCCCCCTGTTGTCCAAAATGTCCCTCAGTCCTCTCTGACCAAACAGACAGTGCTTTCTCTTTCCTTCCTCAACCTCTCATAAAATTCTGTTTCAACTCATCTGGAGCTGCAGTAGCTGATTCATTTCCTGTTCTTTAGTACCGGCGAGAACTGACGCGGTCAGTTGTGGCACAGTGTTTTCATGACTTAAAGCCTGGGGTTCACACTGACCGCTCAAGGGATCTTAAACTTCTTCTCCTTGGCTTCCCCACACTTTGTCCTCCCTCCTAAGACCTGTCTCTGGCTTTTTCTTGCCGTTGCTCCCAGACACCAGCGCCTTCCCTCTCAGGCCTGTGGCATGCAGTTGTGCTGTTCCGGGCATCAGCTGATGGGCCGGGGCTAGGACCCAGCCTTACTCCGAAGCCCGGGGGCACAGCGCTGGCAGGAAGTGGGGATGTTCACTCCTTGGCTCAAAGGTGCCTCGTGGACCAGCAGAGACCATGCCCACTCGTCATCGTTCATGCTTTTCCCGGCCACGCTGCAGCCCTGACATCAGTCAGTGCGTTCACGTCATTTGTCCTAAAGAGAAATTGCATCATCTGAACAAGAAGAACACTTAGACAAAACAAGTTGAAACAATTCATATCCCTATCTCCATGTGCATCCTTATGTTTCCAGGTGTCTTTAGTTACAGGACTTCTTGATAAACTCTAGTATTTAAAGTAGTTCATATTTAGGGAAGATGCTTTTCAAATGATAAACACCCTCTACATTATGCCTGAGAAATATTACCTAGTCTTTTCAGCTTTCAAACTTTTCCTTTCATAGCAATTTGCAGATAACTGGAGATTCATTATTATTCTATATATGTTCAAAATAAATCAAGGAATTACTGTGAAAACAACACACTATTATTCTCTTCATGCAAAATAGTTCCCTATTTTGGAATGGTTATCATTTAAGTATAACTCGCGTTACTATTCTTAAAATGAGTACACAGAACAACAATAATTTCCACTACTTAATGTCCTCTAGGTATACTTGTCACTGACATTTATTGAACAAATATTTATTGATCTATTATGTAAATGCTGTGGACATTCAATGTGTACAAGACTGTATCTTCTGTGCTATGAGTTCATAGTCTATGAGAAGGGAGAAATCACATGACAGTAATTCCTTTCCCAATCCAAAAAAAAAAGCCCAGGCCCACCCGCTGGAGTCTGTGGCTATAGTAAGTCAGATGGCAGTAGGGGATTAGCCAGTAGATTGGGCTGAGGATGCAATCAGTTGACCTCAATACAGGGAGGTTCCTTTCAAATATCTGGGAGCACCTGATGTAAGCACAAAAGTCCTTCTTTTGTGTGATAGAGGGAGGCAGAACAGTCAGTGTTATGCGATGTGATGCAAGGAAGACTCCAATTCTAGCCCGCAGATGAAGGAAGGGGCCACAGCCAAGGGAAGTGTGAAGCCTCCAGGCACTGGAAAGGAGGGAGTGGATTTCCCGGAACCACCAGAAGGGAACAGTCTTGCCAGCACGCTGATTGACTTAAACCAGGGAGGTTCATTTTAGACTTCTGATATCCAGAACTGTTCAGATAATACACGTTCTGTTAAAGCCACTAAGTTTCTAGTAAGTTGTGACAGCAGCAGAGTGAAACAAATGTAGATGTTGGTGGGATACTGGTAAAAAATTTACTTAAAAGAGTGGAAGTAGTTTTGGAATTAGACAGTGGACAAACGCTGAAAGAATGTTGAGATACATAGTAGTAAAAGCTATTAATATAGTGCCCTAACTAGGCTGTTAGAAGACATGTGAATGTTAGCAACTGCCAGGAAAACTCAGAGTGGCCAGCATGGTGGGAAATGTGTCTATGCCTTACTTAGAAAGAGTATCTTATAAACAGACCATTGGTAGAAAAGCGAATGTTTAATGCTGATTTAAAGGCTCAGAAGGAAATGAGAATTGTCTACTTGGCTGCAAAGGGAAACTTATTACATTGAGTCAGAAAGCTTAATGGCATTGTGTCCCGCAGTTATACACAACAGCCCTTTGAAAGAGTCAACTTGATATTTAACTGAAGAGATTTCCAAGTCCAAGTGTTGAAAGTTTAGCTTTTTGGTACTTGAACGACACATAAGAGGAAAGACACAGTCAGGATTGCTTTTAAACCAAAAAGAATCAAGGCTTAATGATTTGCTCGATTGCAAAATGTTCTGAAGTTAAGAGAGACACAATTAATTAAAATTGAGGACATCTTGGGATGGAATTGGAAAAACATGCCCTAGAGAAAAAATTCAAGTGATAGTTGGCCAACTTTTGACTAATCCCCTAGGAAGATAAAAAGATCAAAGTCTTAAAAAAAAAAAGAAAGAAAGAAAGAAAGAAAAACCTCTTTGAAATGATTAATGTGTGAATCATAAATTCATAAATTCCTTCAGGGAGTAAAAAATTAGAGCTGGAATTATCTAGCAAATTCCTAACCTGTGGAAGAGACTCTTGGCTAATTCAGAGGTTAAGAATGTTCTAACAGCAGCAGCTTTGCCATCTTAAACTAAGGGGCACACCGAGGGAAGCTGAAATGGAAGAAAGTGGTCAAACAGCATAAAGATCTACAGGCAAGAGACAAGGTGATTGACATTCGCAACTGCAGATATTTTCTGTTTTTCAAAACCAAGAGAAGTGTGATTCCAAACACACAAGGCCGCACCCAGAGCTTGGAGTCTTTAACCCTGGAAATAGCTAAAAATCACAGAAGGTTGTTCCCAGGCTCTGATACCAAGTGGAATTTTCCAACTGGATTTAAAAAAAGGCTGGAATTGGTAGATTTATTTTTTCCTTTTGCTTTTCTCCCCCAATCTATCCATATCCAAGTAACCTCAAGAGTCCTACATCTCAACATCTATTGCATCTAATCAGGTTTGGGTGAGCGGTGCCTTTGGGCGACCTTGAGATGGAGTGAATGCATTTTGCATGTGGGGTACACTTGATATTTTGTGGACCACAGAAAAATAATGGCACATGGAGATAACGGTATCTGGCAGTCTGGGACTTGAGAAGATAGGAGAACTAAGGATGTGGATGGGATTTAGTGTGCTGTTCAGGTAGTCCACAGATAGGGAACTTACCCTGGCTGGGCTTGAGATACCCAGTACAAGTGCAGGCGAGGATTCAAGGATGTCAGGCAAGGAAGGATCAAATGCCTCCTGCTGGCATGGAGGGTCCCGAGGGCCAGTGTATGTGGGCGGACTCTAGAAGTTAAAAGAGGCAAAGACTGGTTCCCCCAAAGGAACCAGTTCCTAGAAAAGGAACACAGCAGCTTAATTTTAATTCAGGGAGACCCATTTCAGGCCTGATATTCTAGAACTATAAGCTAATAATAATAATAATAATAATAATAATAATAATAATAATAATAATAATAATGTGTAAGGAGTCATAGGAGCCAAAGGAGCTGATTTAGCCTGCAATTACTTTTAAAAAATATTTTAGAACTTGGGAAGTGATATAGGAAGCAAACAAGTGATGGGCGACTTCTTGGTGGGATGGACAACATCATGATCTGTTCCGAATATTCAATTATCTTTGTGGTTGTGTAGAATAGCTAGTGACTCAGCTGAATGTCTCCACATAAACACTGCATATATTGCCTTTCTAGAGATACCATTTGGTTTTATGTGCTTTACCATCTTGATGCATATGTGTGGTTAAAATCCCAACAAGTAACTACTTGCAGTTCTTTCCAAAGATGTGCATGGAACATTGGCTCTTTTGTTTGTGACAGTGATAGCTATTTGTAGAAACTGGCACTGGTAAGCTTCTGCCTCTTCATGCTTATCTATCCTGCTTGCTCACTTGGCTGGCCCCCTCCCTGCCCCAGCTCTGCTGACTTGCCTGAAATCCTGCTTGAGCTCATCTGTGCGGCATGGACACTCACTACAGAGATGACTGAGAAATACGGAGTGACTATAGCTCTGGTAGGACCGTCATGTACCCATGAAAGACTCAGCTTGACTATTTTAGCAGAAGGACATGCTCCTTACACTATTGATCATGATTCAAATCTGCTCAATTCCCTGGAAACTTCTCTTTTGAAATTTGCACTTCAAAGCCCCTAGGAGTTTCTCTAAGTCATTCAGAGAAATCAGCACTATCTTTAACCAAATCCACACACTATTGTACTTGCCGGTAACGTTTGAAAAGCGTGCATTTCCTTTGGTGGGCTTGGTGAGCAAAGAGCAGGCCATGTAGACTGGTCAGTGTCTGTGCTGGTGCAGGAAGAAGCACGGATGAGGGTTGTCATGGCAATAATAGGTAAAGTCTGAAATGCAAGGTTTCCATGGGCAGTAAGATGAATCAGTCTTGCAGCGGTCTGCTGTCATAGATAATTGGTGAGTTGGTAAGGAAATAATCCAAGCTTTTTTGCATGTGCCTATTACTTTCTTTTAATAATCTTCTTCAAATAACATTCACATTTTAAATGCTAGGAAAATGGTGATTTCAAAAATAGTGCAACTGTGCTTAGTGTTGTCTATAGCTGGACTGCCTTTGATTTCATGTCCAGTTTGTCCACAATTTCTCTGGTCTCCTGCGGGATTCTCACGCTGCTTCCTGCCAGGCACCCAACCTCTCAGCTCCTTTCACTGACTGGCCTGTGGTGCAGCCTCTTCCCTTGACAGCGACCCCTGCCTTCCACTCGCCACCTCTCTAGTGTGTCAAACTCCAGACTCTACCCTGCTCCTCTTACTGTCAGCCCTGTTTTTATGACCGACGCCCAGATTTTTAGGATAAAAAATGCCGATACCATTTCCACTTAAACTATGTATGAGACTAAGGGAGAATTGTAGGGATTATGAGGACCATGATGCATATAATACATGAGTATCAAGCAGCATCTGTCACATGTAATAGGATTATAAGTAATGATATGATACTATCTGAATCAACGTTGCATGGCCAAATAAGGTCTTCATTTTCCTGCTCAAGATGGGGTGTTGCATTTGAGATATCTGTGCTAAACATCTCACCATCTAGCTCAGATTGGACAGTTCTTTCCTTCTAACTTGCAAGTTCCATTCTGCGTCACAGAATGCTCCCTAAGAAAGCTTACCTTTCTGTTGAGTTAAGGTAAAAGGCTATCAGGAGATGATTTTTGTTTCTTTTTTTCTCACTATCTATGAATGGAATATTCTTATGCCTAATCAATTGAGGCTATAGTTTATAATACACATTCAACCAAAAAGAGTTTACTTTAGGCTTTTCCTTCAAAATACATGGGAGGGGGTTTAGTTTCTGTCAGGGGATGTTGGCAACTTGCCAAGCCACCGCCCCGGTCCCTGGCTTGGTCCTCACTCTCTCCTCTCTGCATAAGCTCATCTTCCCAGAGAGTGTCACCACTGCGTCCTGTCTTCATAGACGACGGCTCGGTGCTTCTGCACCCACCGTGGGTCTCCGCCGTATCCGCCGCGGGTCTCTGTGTATCTGTCCACCACGTCACTCCTCGTCTCACGGTTTTGGGACTCTTGTCCAGCAGTGGCCGTGCTGGCTCAGTGTCTGAGTCAAATTCTCACTTGGAAGCTTCTTGGGTTGTGATTTCCGACCAGAGTGACGTGCTCAGTCTCCTCGAGCCTCAGTGTCCTCGTGAGACCAGCACGTGTGAGTCACGTGTCACTGTGGGTCTGGCTACCTACTGATGCAGTCAGACGCCACCGTGAATTCCAGGGTGGCAGGCCTCTCTTGGCTCACATCTGAATCTCTGATTCATTCTTCCCTAGATTCAGTCGCTGCAATAAAAGGTTATTGACTTGTAATTGGCTCTGCCGTGACCATAAACGCTATGGAATATATGATATAAAAGTGATTTTGATGTAGAATCTGCCCATGAAGAGCTTACTGATACGGTGCCCACACAGTGAGTGCCTGGGGATTTGGGGCCACCGGGGGCGTGGGGTCGTCACCTGCTGTGACCCCAGGGCAGGGCCTCAGCGTGACTTCCCTGCCCAGCCCTGCTGTGTCCCCAGCAAGCAGCCTGGGTCCCGTGCGCCCCTCAACCATCGCTCCACAGGCCCCTGTGAGCTACTTTCCAGAAAGAAAATTCTCTTTATTGACACCAAACTTGCTAAAAGGAAGGGACTTTGGTTTCTAGCTTTAAGTCCCATGGCCTCATCAGTGTCTAGCTGAGCTGATTGTTGACCCGGATGTGAATGAATACTTCAGCGAGTAAATGGAGTTAAGCAGTCAAGACGTGGAATGAGAGTATGCCAGGAAGTATAAACAAATTATTGAAGTGTATAAGTGGTTCAGACCATTAGGAAAGTAGATTGTGACTCTGAAAAAGAGGATTTGAGGTAGGGACTGAAACGAAGATCTGCTCCGGATAAAGGACTGTGTAAACCATGGAACGGACGCAGCCATAATTTCAGGGGTGGGGAATGACTAAGATTTTAAATCGAATACCACTCGCATCATGGCAGGTGTGTGATTTATCAGCATGTGGAAGATGGGTTCAAGTAGAGAGAAAATAGAGGCACAGAAAACCAAAATAAAACAAATCACAGTTTTAAAATGTCAGAACCAAGATTTGAGGTGTATCTGGCAAGGGAGGGAAAAAACCAATTTGGACAATAAAATTGAGTGACATGTCAGGTCTGCGTGTTGAGAGAACCAAAATGCTGAGGTCTTCCATGATGTGGTGAGAGGGTATGTCACCACTCTGGAGAATAAAAGAAGAGAGAATGTGCTTTTCTTCTTCAGTCTGGCAGCTGTCTCTGTGGCCACCTTCTGAGACTGTGACAACTTGGCGCTGTGGGGGAGCAAGGTGAGAGAAGCCGTGGGCTAGTTTCAGGACCGAGCCCCAGAGCCCAGCCGGCTCATATTCTTACCGGAGCTATGGCACACAGTAGAATAATTTGAATCCAGAATCATTTATTTTGGAATTTCACTTGTTATTGTTGACCCCTTCCTTACCCATCAGTCGGGCAGTTCCCCATCTATTTTTATTATGTTTAATTGTTTTTAAAAGACGTATTTATTTATGCGTACAAGAACCGGGGTACAGGCCAGAGTATGGAGGGTGAGAGGACTCTCGAGAGACAGAGAGGGCAACAGAACAGGAGGATCCACTGAAACCCACTGCTGAGGGGAGCGACGGGAAGATAGGACAGGTCTGCGGCCCCACGTGGGTCACTCCCTGGCGGTGGCGTAAGAGCGTCACTGTGCTGCGCTGTAACCCCCTGCGCCCCCGGCGGGCTCCAGGTCTCCATCTTACCTTGCATCGTACGCACTTCATTTTATGAGGAAAGAGCAGAGCCTCTGCTTCTGCTTCATGCTTGGAGTGTGCCCAGGAGTGGGAACATTTTTCTCAGTTCTGGAAAGAACTGTTTGCATGAGGCTGGTGGCCACACCAGAACTTCTTCGCTGTTCTGAGGTGCTCAGCAGGCGTCGGCCGTAGGTCCTGTGACGCGACCCCGTCATCTCATGAGCGTCTGTTTCATAACGCTCAGTTTATCTTTCTGTTTGGCTCTGGTATTTACTTATGCATACCTTTGAAAGTATTATAATATTTCGACTGTCAGGATGATTTCAGGGATCCTGCAAGATGTGGAGATACGCATGTAGTCTCCAACTTAATAAAATGGGAGGAGGGCAGCGAATGAAAGAATCGCTTTTCTAATATTGAGTTATTGTCATTCAGACGTTATCTCCTTTATCTGCTGCTAGATTCTATTAGGATTTACACTACTGCAGTGGCAGGTATAACATTCTGAAATGGCAATAATATTCATTATTGGCTACAGGTTGGAAGGTTGGACTATTTTTTGAAAATAATCTGACACCTATTACCCACTTCTTTCTTATCCAACACACTTGGAGTTGTTTGATAAAATAGCTTTCTCAGAAACTTATCCATGAAAATATCCAGCTGAATTAATATATGGTAAGCCAGTGATTCAAGACTAAGTCACATAATGTACAATTAGACAATGGTTCCTGATTTCCACAATCTCAGCCTGAGATGTTCATCTTAATAGAAATAATGAATTATTGAGTTTTTATTAGATGCCAGGCATGTCTGAAAGCATTTTGCATGCATTTTGCTCATTTGAATTTTATAGCCCACCTACGAGACATTATAGCATTATCATTCTTGTTTTAGAATAAAAGAAAAAAAAAACTGGCAATGTTCAAATGTTTCCCTAGCAAGAGCTATAGTATAGAACCTGACAAGTGTGTATATTTAAACATTATGCCCACTGCCAACAAGTAAACAGCTTTTGCTTCAGGCCTTACATTTAAAAAACATTAATTTTGTCACTTTGAATTTTTTGCTGAGCCTTGAGATGTAATCAGAGAATTTATCTTTTCTTTATTTGCTAACATCTTTTATACACCAGCCACATTTTCCCAATGTTATATAAAAACTATTTCTCCTGGAATTTTAAAGTCTTAATCATAATATTTTGCTGTCATCATTAGCATCATTATTATGCTAATAAATTAATTATCAATAAGGTTCCTCCCAGTAACATCACTGCTTATAATATATAGCTCATGAATAAAATATCCATATTTGTCACATACATTATAATATGTGTTCGACAGAGAAATGATTATTCATTCATCCTTGTCTGTATTATCAGCTAGTAAAAAAATGAATGACAGTTTCAAACCCTGAACTAATAATGGACTTAGCCGTCTTCATTTTGAATGTTTCCCCCTACTTTGCATGTCCGTGGACATCGACAAAAATAAGTTGTACCCACAGCTGCAAATATTCTGGAAAAGGCCCTGCTCCCCCTTGTAGAGAGGGCAAAAGTTCTCGAGGAGGCCAGGCCCATTTCCTCAAAGAGCGAAAACACATTTCCCAGCTCTCGTGTTGACGTGGCTGCTTCCCGCCACCTGCTCCTTCTTGTCCTTAGCTCCAGTTCTTCTCGGTCTTTCCATGACCCAGCATCACGGTGCACCCCTCGGTGACCTCCAGTGGGCCCCTGCCCGCCCACACTGCACCTCCGTGGTCGCTGCCATCCATGTCATCCAGCTGCTGGTAACCGTCCTGCAGCGGTGACCAGCAGTGTGTCGGCCGTTGTGTCCGAATTCCTCGAACAAGCACTGATGTCACCATGGCACTGATGCACCTTCAGGCTTATGTCGGCCACAGTCTTACATCCGGGCCATTGCTTAAATTCCAAGGCATGATCTCAAGAAGCTCTTTCTTTACCTCCGATTTTGTTGTTAGAGCAAAATCAAATTTCTTACTGGGTTTTCTAAGGCCTATTTGTAGAACATTTCTCTGGGATACTGAGAATAGAGAGTAATTATTTCTCTATTTCTTGTTTCACTGGGAGAATGATCCTTGGCTATGACATACCCGACTGGCACCCAAGACTGGCAGGTGTGTGTGGGGGAGGTGCTCCCCTTAAGTAGCGTGGGGTGAACTGCCTACAAAGAGCACCTGGAGGTTGCTAGGCCCTGAGTGGGGTCTTTGGCGCGAGTCTGGCTTCCATCAAGAAGAAAGGAAGCTCAGCCTGACGGGAACAGAGGTGATGGCGTGTCTGCTCCACTGTTTCCGCCTTGTTTGACTTTCCCCGTTCTTCCAGGCACCGTGCCCACCATCTCCAGTGCTGCCTGTGTTCCTGTCTGGGGCCTCTTTCATGCAGGGGCTTATTCTGAGCTGGTGTCCTGGCTGGGGAACCGCCCTACAAACCCGTCGTACTGATGCGGGATTTCGTTCCCCGGGCAGAACTGGTGACACGCGAGGACTGGGAAGCCCGCTGGTCTCCGGGCCTAAAACATGGAGATTATTCTTGCCCATGGGCCACTGAAGGGAGACACAGTGGCCTCGACTCCGAGAGCATGGCGATCGCTCACGCCCGCTCCCTGCCTGACCGCGGAAGCCCACGAGTGCTGCTCTGCTTTGGTAGAAAGCACAGACCCTCCTCCAGGAAGAGGGACAGACAGGCGTAGTGCAGGCACGCGCAGGACAGCACTCGCAAGTTATAGCCAGCGCGGCTCGCGCTCCGGCCCGGCCCCGGCAGGCCAGGGAGGGGCCCGCGGGGTGCACAGACTCCTTTGCCCCTGTCCCCCGCGGCTCCCCTCAGCAGTGAACTTCTGTAGATCCGCCTGCCCTGCGCCCCACTCTGTCTGGTGAATCCTCTCAACCCCTGCACTTCTGGCCTGTGCCCCAGTTCTTGTGTGCATAGATAAATGCATCTTTAAAACACAACAGGACAGAACAGCAGCGTCTCCTGAATGTGCTTGTGTCTCCTCGTCCCTGAATGGGACATGCAGTGTCTCTTTATGCTCTCTGTGCCTCAGGGAGAGTCTGTCCTTCACCTGGCAAGAATGCAAAGGCGTAGACATTTGCGGTGTTCTCCTGAGATGAGGGAAAGCTGTGCCACTGGGAGGGGTCACGCAGCTCCGTGGTCCTGTGCGCTCTGGACTGAGGCCAGACCGCGTGACCCTGGGAGCCCCCTTCCCACCCCCGGGCCCCCACTTGCTCTTTGATGTGACCAGGGCCTGTGGGGTGCTAACTTCTTTTTTAATTCTTTTAAAAGATTTATTCATGTATGCACACAGAACTGGAGTACAGGCCAGAGGTGCAGGGGCAGTGAGAAGATTCACCAGAGACAGAGTGGGGGCTAGAACAGGCCGACTGATGAAGTGCACTGCTGAGGGGAGCAGCGGGCGGGTCAGGAGAGGTCTGCTGTGCCCTGGGGTCACCTCCGGGGCTGGGATCGAACTCGCACTGAGGTGGCGGCCGGCAGCTTGCCGTGCTGCGTCCTAACCCGTGGCGCCACCAGGGAGGGTCAGGGCGCTGCCTTTCAAATAACGGCGGAACCATTCACTGCTCTATTAAAAGTGTCAGTTACTCCATTAAACCTCACGTTACTTAATCATTCAAAGTCAACTTGTTTGGTTTTCCCTGTGGTACACACGGGCACTTGAATTTTGGGACGTGCTGCAGTCCGCTGAGGTTGCTGACGTAGTCTTGTCACAGTCTTGTCACTGCAGACTGGGTGGTTCACGCAACTTGCGCTCCCAGACCTGGGAGGAGGCGCGTCGGGGTCACGGCCGTGGCTCTCCCTGGGCACTGACGCTGCTTCCATCCCCGGTGGGAGGCGGACGGCCCTCTGGGGCTCCTGTGCTCAGGGGCTTTCCCGCAGGCTGGTCTCTGCCCAGAGGCCCCTGAGTCATCCCAGGGTCCGGTTCTCCGCGTCCAGCGCCTGCGGCCACACCTTCACCTGTGGCAGAGGAAAGCTTGGGCCAAGCTAGTTTCTCACGGAGGCGCTCAGTAAACACACTCACGCTTTCCAATGCTGCATCTCCCTCTTGTTTTGTGTTTTTATTGTGGTGATGGGACACCCCCCAGGTATCTGCACCGGAGGGCCGCTGCTGCCAAGCCACCCAGCGTCTCCCTTGGGACTTAAGTTGCAGGCAAAGCATGCCTAACTTCCCTATATGCCTTCACCCACTCTCTTCAGATGCAGTTCTTTACAGCAGTTCTGCAGCTGAAAGTATCCATCATTTATTTAGTCTGTTTTGCTCTGGCATAGTGCTAACAGAACTTGAGAGATGCTAAGGCTGTGTGGCTGCAGGTACCATTGAAACAACAGAAAATCAGTGACCTTGGGCGACCCTGACTGGGTTTTCGGTCTCCGCCTCACCTCCACCTAAACCCTGAAGCGTGTCCATGAATATAAATCGGATCTAACTTCTTCCAGGGACTAGAATTTTTAGTCACAAGTCTTACAGAGGAGAAAAAGGGAAATGCCAACACGGAGGCAGTTTTGGCTGTACCCATGTGCCACTCAGCCTGCCCCTCAGAGTTCTTTCCAGCAAGAAGCTGAGTCATGGAGGACGTTCAGCAGGCTGAGGGGTTCTCTGGGAAAAGCAGCCTTAGGATTGGAGGAAGGATTCCTGCAAGAAGTGCGGTAAGGGCATCTTCCACCCAGGGGCTGCTGCACCTGCCAGAACGTTCTGGGGTGTGCACGATCCTGGGTTTGGTTGATCATGTGAGAAAAGGACTGGCCTCTGCTCGGGGATCCATGCCCCGCCGGCCGACTGTAGGAGAGCTCACCCAGAGGTGTCAGATCAGTGTTTGAAGACATCGGTCAAGGAGGACTGACGGGAACTCCCGCCGCTCAGCCTGCCTCACACGCTGTGGAGTGCAGCCATGTCAGCAGCTGAGCCGCCAACTCTTGCTCTTCCTTTGGCGGCTTCCCCAGCCAGGTGGCTGCAGAAGATGAGAGGGGAGGGAGCCAGGCAAGGGAAGAAAAGGCAAGACCCTGCCCCCTGGCGTGCTCAGAGGTCATGAGGGAGAGAGGGTCTGAGGATGTGCCACCCACCTTGGGGTTGAGGACCACTGAGATATGGGAGAGGGAGTTCCTCATGTTCACAGCAGGACGCTTCTTAGAGAGGAAGAAGCTGGCTAGTCTTCCAAACCCTCATTCAAGGTCAGAGAAAGTTTTTCTCTGTTAGTCAAAGACTGTAGGGAGAAATACAATAGAAGAAAAATACAATAGAAGAAAATAGAAAAAAATAGAAGAAGCCTATAGCAATAAGCCTAATAAGCTGGTTACGATAAAATTATTTTCCTCCGTTCTAAAGAGAACAATAGAAGTTTGAATACTTAAAAAAAAAATACTCATGATCATGGTCACCCAGTTTGCAAATTATAGCAGGACAATTAAAATCCCACACAGCGTGACCCTGCGCCCTGGGTCTTGACTCCAGCACAGGACTTCCTAGGGAAATGGAAACGGCCAATTAAATCTGTCATGGTGTCGTCACGGTGAGGAAGAACGTTGCTTTGACGTGACTTGGACCTTGCTGACAAAATGCAGCGGCTGATTGTTCTGAAACCACATGTGGCCCCTGTTTCTTTTCCCTGCACTTTCTGCATTTCCAACTCTGCATTCAGAACTACATCCTAGGCCTCGCCAAGTGCACTGGCCCTGACATTTATGAAGTCCAAACTCGAACTCATTGGCTCAGTAACTCCAGCTGAACACCAGGTATTGAACACACCTCCCCTGTTCCATTCCCATGTTGCCAGCCAGTGGCACCATTAAATACAAGTCACATGACGTGCACTTGATTTTCTCGTTCCTACACCCTAAGGCCTTGTGAATCCTAAAGCCATTGCAGTTTTCCTCTCCTGCTCAAGTTCATTTGCTCTGACCCTTAGTCTCAGCTGACACAGTGAAATAACTGGTGTTCTTTCACTTACATGCATTTTCTCCACTTATCTCACCCATTATTGTCAGATTTCTGTGAAACAAAAACCTGATTATGTTTTTCCCCCTGAGAAAGCCATGGTCACTTAGGATACATTTATCCTCGTGTTGTGATGATGGTCCCTGTTCCATTCTCTATCAGACTCTTTTTGACATGCCTTCTGTTCATTAAAAAAAAAAAAGATAATAATAATAATACAATTGCAATCTTGTAGGCTTTTGCTTTTGTTCTGTCTAGAATATCTTATTCAATTTATTTTTAAAATGTGTTTATTTGATAAAATAAATATTGTGTTCTTGCTCTGAGTTGAATTCTGCTATGCCAGGCTCTGGAATCCAGTAGTGATCTGGGTCAATTTGGACTCTGGTTTTAATAATCTTGAATATCTAGTCATGGATATTCAACGTATCTTAAGTGATTAGTTAGTTATAACAGCAAGTGAATAAGAAAAGAGAGAAGGAAAAGAGAAGAAGAGAAGATGGAGAAGAAAATGTTATAGAGAATGTGACCTTGTCTATGAGAAAGGATGAGCCTGTCCTGAGACAGACTTGAATTTCTTGGGTCAGTGGACGAAGAAGGGTGGGTTGGAGGCTGACGCAGGAGACCAGAGTGTCCCGCACAGTGCAGTGGCCTGAGCTGCGGTGCCACGCTGACGAGCAGCAAGGTGTGCTCAGGAGCTAAAGGAAGAGACTGTAGCCCCCGTTGTCTCCAGCGAACCAGCCGATGATGAGGGTGGAGAGGGAGATGAGCCCAGCTCTGCACGGCTTTGTATGACACAATAAATTGAATTTAGTAACGAACTATAGAAATGAGCCCTGAAAGTGTAGTCTTTAAATTGAATTTAAATCTTAAGAAAATGGATAATTTTGAAAGGTCATAAATATGGGTGCGTCGCCATGCTAGCTGAAATTTACAAAGGTGGTTCTGACGCCCGGGTCTATTTGATGGACACTTGTTTATTTATTTCTGTTGGCATGTGGCTGTGATACATTAGTTTCAGGTGGACAGTGTGTTGAGCTCAGACACTTACATATAGAGAAGCGGTCATCCCCTAGTGCTGGCTAACGCCTCCATCATTTCACATAATTACCATTTCTTTTCTGTGAGGACACAGAATTGAATTGATGAGTCAATGAATCATTTTCAGTGCAATACCCTTGGTCATTTCCTTTTCTCCTGTCCTTCTTGTTGTCTCAACATAGAAAAGAACTGTCACTTCTAAGTGATTTCACAGTAATGTGCGTATAGTATACTGAAAAGCACAACTCAGATTTTGATATCTAATTGGCTTTATTAAATGGTTCATGAATCAGGCAGCATCCTGTGTCAGTCCTGCACAGGCTTACATAAAGCAGGGTCTTTAGACATAAAGATAGTGTGACAGAATTTTCTGCAAAAGATTATTTCAGCTGAAGCCACCTTCCTCCCTTTGAGTGAAGAAAGAGGGAAGTCTTATCTTGGAATGACTTTAGTGGCACTCATTAGGAATCTCTAGATTGATAGGTTGAAGCATCATGATTCTGGGAAGAATTGAAACTTGAATAGGTTGTAAGTTTTGGGGGCGACCTGGCACGAAGAACTTCATTTGGACAATTTTGTCTGATTTTGACGATACCTGTATCTATTCTGTGCCTATACACCTCTAGCCCATCTTGCTATGCTTTCACATTGCATTGCAATGATCTGTTTACATACTTTTGTTTCTCCCGCTAAACTGTGAGATTCATTGAGACGTAACAATGAGTCATGTTTGTGTTCAAACATTAACCGTAGTGTCGACATATGGAAGAATATACTTCAAGCGTTACCTCCTCACCCAGTTATCCCATTCTACTGCTCTGCTTACTTATATGTCCCATTTCCTCTTCAAGCTCAAGGTGATCAACATTTCTTTCCCTGGAAATTATGTTTTCCTGCTATGTTTCATACTTGGGTTAATGGCCCTACTGAGCCGTGGTCCCCCAGCAGTAAACTGAGCACTTATCTATCATTATTCCTTCTCCTTTTACTCCTACCTCTTTCAGAAAAGCTTTTCATTATTTCTTTTGTCTCTGTCTCAACTTTCCAGAACAGTCCTCATTTCAGGCTCCCTACTTTCTTACCAGAGTGACTGGAAAAAAATGTTTGACTTGTGTTGAGACTTCATAATTTCCTTCCTATATTTCCCAAACATCTTTTGGAGAAAATGTCTAGAATTTGCTGCTGATCATGGTGCAGATCTAATAACTCCGTTTGGGCTTGTCATTTGCTTCCAGAAGAAAGTCCTCACTCTTTAGTGAGATACAAAGGGCTGTTCGTGTTGTCCTGTCTTCTCTAGCCTCGTTGCTGAATGCTCCTGTTCCCAGAATTTTCATACAAGCCTCTTGGCCTTAAAAAGAGAGATCCTGCGTGCTCCAAAGTGGCATCAAAAATGGTGTCTGACTATCCAGAAAGTTCTAGCACAGGGCAGCTTCCCCTAGTTTAAATCTCAGGTGAAGCTCCCTGCGTCTGTAAGGCCGCCTTTGCCTTCTCTCTGCCACTCCACTGCTCACTTTCTTTCCACCCACAATATGGTAATAAATATTGTGAACTCTTCTGCCCAGAAAAGCCTTTTTACTTTTATTTTTTTTAAGATTTATTTATTTATTCAAACAGAACTGGGATACAGGCCAGAGAAGCGGGGGGTGAGAGGATTCACCAGAGACAGAGTGGGGAGCAGAACAGGCAGATTTACGAAGTACACCCCTGAGGGGAGCGGCGGGCGGGTCAGGAGAGGTCTGCCGCGCCATGTGGATCTCCTCCGGGGCAGGCGGGGATCGAACTCATGAGGAAGTGGCTTAAGCTTCTTAGTGCTGTGCTTTAACCTGCTGCACCACCAGGGAGGACCCCTTATTTTTATTTTTTTAAGATTTATTTTTTTATTCATACTGAACTGTGGTACAAGCCAGAGGTGCAGAGGTAGTGAGAGGCTTTACCAGAGACAGAGCAGAGAGCAGAACAGGTGGATCCACTGAAATACACTGCTGAGGGGCCAGTGGGCGGGTCAGGAGAGGTCTTCCGCGCCCTGTGGGTCAGCTCCGGGGCCAGTGATCAAAGTCACACTGAAGCGGCAGCCGCTGGCTTGCAGTGTTGTGTCCTAACCCGCTGGGCCCCCAGGGAGGGCCCCGAAGAAGAATCTTTTTAATCTCCAGTATCTGGGAATTACCATAGATTGTTAACGTATTTTTGTTCAAACATGTGCCAGTAAAAATCCAAGAGAGTATTTTATTCTGCAGTCAGTGAAAAGTTGGCAATGATTTTAGTACTAAATATAAATTAAAAAATAAAATACAAAACATGTATTATCTCTAAGTCCATCCTCGTTGCTATCTGAACACAATGTTATGAGGTTGATGGCTAAGTTGTTTTCATTTCTTCTGTGTTATTCGTGGAGAAGTTAAATGTTGTAACTATTGACTAATGTTAAATAGACATTTAAAGGTGGAATTGGGCTCCAGGCCCAGGTATTTTTTGTTTTTTACTGTCTAACAGAGACTGTGTTTGTGGAAATGGTTAGTACTGAAAACTGCGACGTGCCTGGTCTGAGTGGGCACGTCATAGTTCTCACCTGTTTGAAGACTTTTCTATCTCAATCCTGTGTTTCTGGTGGAAGCGTCTCACCTTGGAGCTCGGTCCCGTGGCTTGTTAGTCATCTGACCTCAGGTCTCGCCAGGCTCGAGGAGTGACACCAGTCATAGAATTCACTGGGTCATTGTGACAATCTAAAACATAAGGCATGGCAATTCTGTTACAATACGAAGTCTGTATCACTTCTCTAGATTCAGTGTAAACACTCCATTCTTTGTAAACACTAGAATGAGAAGCGTGACCGGCTCTCTCTCATGGCGGTGAAAAAATATTCTAGTGACATGTTTAGTCATAAACTGAAACACGGTCTACAAATTCCCTGCTGGGCTGGACTGAACTGATTATTCAAGTGAATGGCTGTTTTAGCTCATTTTTCCCTGTTGATTTTATATGTCAGAATTTACGTGGATTTTTTTCCTGGTCAGTAAAGAGACCGATCTAGGGGAAAGGCAAGTTGTGAAAGAGTCACTTGTCTTCTCTGGAGCCACCTTCTACCAGATTCCTCTTCAAAAGTAAGCTCTCAGTGTCAAACAGGTGAAAGAAAATGTCCTGCTCCTTTCATCAGGCATTGCTCCCCAAATCTTCTTCCCTGGTGACTTTCTTTTAAATTCCTGGAGCATCCCCTGGAGACTCCCCCAGGCGTGGTAGCAGCTACTGTCTTCCATGGTGCGTTAGTCTATGCAGCTCCGCCTGGGTGTGTTAAATATTCCTAGGTGTGAGTTTTGCATCCCTTGACCTGAGGCTGTATCTGATCCAGTACCTGCCTTGATCGTTTTCCAGTCTAAACATAATGATTAGAGTTTGCTGACCAGAGCAAAATATAACACATACTTTTTAATATCTTTAAATTAATAGTAGTTCTTTACATTAAACAATGTTCAAACTACCCAAGTGCAGTTCTAACTTCTGCTCATTTTATTTGTTTCAAGTTGCTATCATTATACATCGGATTAAGAATGTATAAAATGGTTAGTAAAAATAGGAGATCAAGAATAACTGCTTCTAATGTCCCCATAGAAGTCAAAACATGCATGTTAACACAGAACCTATAGCATTTTACATGTAAAATTGACTCATGATATTCCATCCTTCAGCCTATTCGTGTGCACAGCTTGTGTGAGCGAATGCGGCAGGCAGATTAGGTTCAGTGAGTCTAGTCACATGTCAGTCCCTCCCCTGACACTCAGGAGCCAGGAGATACTGTGCGACAGGACTGACAAATATCAGCCACCAGATGTTGTCCCGGCACTCAAGGGACAGAGTTTTGAGATCTTCTCAGCACAGTGTGTAGGTTAATGAAACCCAAAAGCACCTACATGACTACTTCTTTATTCTTCTGCAGTGTAATTTAGAAGTGGGTCTTCATGAAGAATAAATGTAAGCAAACACGATTGAAGTGTTTATATTGCCCTCAAAGACAAGCAATCTTTCTGAGCCTGATGCACATCATTCTATAATTTCATACCTGAGCCTTGTGAGCTTTTGCAAGCAACAGTGCTTTTCCTAAAAATATGTTGAGACCTACTGAAGTTCTAGCCTGCTGTCAATTTTGCACTGGGCCCACATTTTTATTTTCCAAGAATGACCAAATATCTTTGCATCAAAATGCAAGAATAAACACGTTGCAATCTTGGAATTGTAGTGATCATTTAGTTTGTTTCTCCATTATTCATCTATCCACATGCTAAATATTGGCAGTGACAGATCCTGCTCATATCCTGCCTGACAAGAGAATGGTACAGTTTATTCTCTGTTACAGTAAAGGTCATCTGTGGTTTTAAATAAGGGCCCTGAACCCAGACAAGTTTAGGCTACACTCATGTGGTAAACCCAAATTATTTCTCAAAACCCTTCAAAGAGATAGCTAGGCAGGAGGTATGAGTAGACCTTGTGGACTTCAAAACCATAGTGTCTGAAGACAAAATTAATATTGCTTCCACAGTGAAAAGGTACATGATTTGACTTGATTGAACTAAAGTTGTGTACAAAGATGAGTTGTGTGTTTGGAAAAATTAGCCAGGGTGAAAGCCAGTACTTGCTATGTGTACGTATTTGAGTTTAATCTTGAAACCATGAAAACCACTAAAGGATTTTATGTATGGAAGTGAAAACAGTTGAAATATAAAAACATGGTTGCATAACAAGATGCACAAGACATCAGAAAAGGTGGAGTTGTGTATGATTCAGGAAGCTGTAAAGCATCCAGATGAATTACTGTGAGTAGTGGTGGCACTGGGGGTGGAGGAGAGACAGAGCTTCTAGAGTTATATTGATGCTGGAATTTATAGCCTGTGTCCTCTGATTAAATGTGAAGAGAAAGGACAGTGAGTTGCTTTGGTATGTCTTTGCTTTGAGGCAGCTTTGAAATACATAAGTCCAGTAACTCAGTGTATTTTAGTGTTTGACATACCAGACTGTGATTCTGTGAAGACATAGGTCATTTTGTAAATTCATTGTTGTAGCTTTGCTTGTTGAATGAAATTTGATAATGTAGCAGAGCACTGGATGGTGGAATCAAATGTGTTAGTCATAGGCATGGCGGTGTATGAAATTCATGGATGTGGACGGTGCAGCTCATCAAAGAAATGTCCGGAAAGATGAAGCTGGCACGCAGGGGAGGTGTGCTGGGCTGGAACTGACTGGCTGCTCCTTGAGGATCTATATAAACACGGCAGTGGATGGCACATGAAGCACTGGGAAAGTGAGCTTGAAGTGGGGGAGTGAGAGAGAAAATACTGGAAACCCTATCAAGTGCCACTGCGTACACTGGTAAATGTAGAATTCAGATTGCAGACAGATGGGTAGTCAGAATCATCGTGGCCTTAGAGCCATAGAGTCTGTCACTATAGAATGACCTTGCAAAAGTCATTCACTAAAAAGTCTGTGAAAGGAGTGAAAGGAAGAGAGAAGTAGGTGGCCGAATTTGAAGGGCCAGGCAGAGTCAACAGGCACTTTTAGAGTTGATCTTTTGCTACTTCCTAATGAAGACTTGGTTCCCCTAGAGATTAGCGTTCAGACAAGTTTCCTTATGCTTTGCTCCTGCTGGGAGGAATCCATCACCTCTCCCCTCAACCCGTGGCCTGAGAAGTCTGGCAGTCTTTATCATCTTCTTATTGACGAATGGCAGGCGGGCATCAGCCCTTACAGCCTTTGTTATCTTTGTCATTTTTCCAATTCTTGCTTTGGACCTTTGCCAAGATCCTCAGCTCCTTTCCGTGCCCAGAGTAGGTGAGGTGCACAGTATCGGCACCGCTGAAGCTGCTGTGCTCAGAGCTAGTGCCAACCCCAGGGCTGCCCCCACCCCCGCCGGCGCTTGAGCGCTGTCCAGGGTGCTGAACGTGTGGCTGTAGCTGCCACAGCTTTTGCCAATTTCAGCAGCCTGCTTGGTTCCCACTCCTTCAGGCCCCTGCCAACGTAGCCCTGCTGTGCCTATCTCATGTGGGGGCTGCTTCCTCCTCCACTCTGCTGCTTCCCGATTCTGAAGATGAGTTATACACACCCTCTATGCCGTGATAAAGCAATAGGTCTTTTAATAACTTCTCTTTGGTTTCATCCCCACTGGTCCATCAAAGGAGTGAGATAATCTCTCTTACAGATCACCCTTTTCTTTTTTGGTACATCAGGGAGTCTGTCTTTCTCTCAGCAAGGCTTATTCTCCCCCCTGTGGATACATTCCCAGAATATTCAGGAGAATCTTAACTTAGGGGTAAATCCTAGGGTGATGCGGTTTAGCCTTGAGCTAAAATGAGACAATGTCTCCCCTGCACACACGCTCTGCTCTGATGTGACAGACAGCCGAGTCATAGCAGTGCCACTGGGCTCCTGCTCCAGCACGCAGTGGAGAGACTGGCCAAACATTGCTGTGTTCCCTGGGGTTCCTACTCTGTTCTTATTATTCAGTTTATTTTTCAGTCTACTTTTTGGCAAAGGAGCAGACAATTTGCTTGTATTCCAGAAAGTAAACATATGCTGGAGTAAAAACAAACATAGCATTATTTTAAACAGCTAAAATAGAAGCTGGATATTAGAACACACACTTCCGTATCACAAGTGTGAATCATGTCAGGTGTGTTGGAAATTCGCTAGGATGGTGAGAGCACAACCGTGGTGATGAGAAGCCATGGCTTGGATGTTTTTGACTGTTTATTACACACACACACTTGGGAATCACTTGTCAGGTTCATTTGAAAGGTCACTGTAGGGGCTTGTTGGCCAGCAGGTGGCCTTGAGGAGGCTTAGCTGCTGTAACATGTAGAGTTGTGGTGCATGGCAGGTACGTGCTCCTTTCCTTCCTTACCTAGCAGCTTTCAGGGACATTGGTCCTAAGTCACTCAAAACTTCCACTTTGTCTCATTTCTTTAAAAACCTGGCTTTCAATTGCTTTTTAAATATTTTTCTAGGCTAAGAACTTTATTGACACCTTCTCCCCTCCCCCCCAAACATTAGTCCTAGGCTGTTACAGCTTAGTTGGCTGCAAGGAATGAGTGTGCAAAAGCCACAACCGGAAAGAGCTGCAGGCTAAGGGGCTCAAGCTTAAAAAGATCAGCAGTCTCGATATTATCAGATCCCTGAACAGAAGTTTGAGGAGCGATCGTAACGTGAAGTAGCAGCTTCCAGTAACTTGTTCGTCTTGGCTTCTTCAGTTGACTGAATTCAGTTCGCTTCATCCACGGAAGCCTCGTCAACATTCTCCACCAGATCGCCTCATCCCCTCCAGTAGCAAGCGGCACTCACCGCCCACAGGAGGTTTGGGGAGGACGGCCTCCTCCTGGTCTAGCCAGACGGTCCGCTCCAGGCTGGCATAAGAGGCTGGGTGGCGACTCTGTCCCTCTTCCTGCCAGCATGACCTGCAGTGGGGACGGTGCCAGAGAGGCCTGAGCGCCAGGGCTGGTGAAGTGGGTCTCTGTTCCTTGCCTGGTGAACGTACCCACCTGCTCAAGACCATACATAAATATGTGAATTTTGGAAAGGAGGATGATGGGGGATCTCTTCCAGGAGAAGTGAGGTTTTTGTCATCCGCTGGAGCCGTTCTGTCACCCACCTTCTGAGAGCAGGGCGGTACCTCTCCTACCTTTCCTGCCTTATGCCTGCAGTCAGGCGAGACCCTCTGAGTCCTGAGAGCTTCCTCCCCTGGAAGGCTGCGGGCGCCAGGGGCTCTCGGGCAGGCCAGGGGATTGAGGTGCACAGCTGGGCCAACTTTCAATTTCTAAATGAAATTATTCTCGTTGGTGACGTCTCCTTTCGGCTGTCTTGCCATTGAGCGTGCATTCTGTTGTTACCGTCATCTTTGTCTGCCTGTCTTGCTTGCTCCTGGGACTGTTCTCAGATCATTTTCTTTTGGAACTACATCCTCAAAATTTCCTTGAAAATCGGTCTCTTGGAGATAAAATCTCAGTGTTTACTTACTTTCTGAATGTCTTCATTTTCCCTTCATCCTTGAACGATCCATTTGCTGACTGACAATTCCAGGTTGACAGGTATTTTCTCCTAGCTCTTAGTAGATGTTATTTGAGCGGCTGTTGCTTGTTGCTTTGCCATTGAAATGTCTGCAATCATTCTAGCTGTCATTTCCTTTAATTGACATGGCTTTTCTTTCTGCCCTTCAAGATTTTATCTTCATCTTCTGTGTTAGCAATTCCATTGCTATGTGTCTAGGCATGGGTTTTCTTTTCTTTCTTTTTTCTTGGTAGCGTCTATTAAATCTTCTAGATCAGTGATTTCACATTTTCAACTGTTCTTAAAGGTGGGTAGTTTTTTTTTTCTTTAATTTTACCAACTTTCAATTTTGTGATTTAACAAATGTAAATGTGCAAATTCCATTGTAAATCATTGGGCAGTTTGAGAGGTTGTTAGTTACTTATTTTTAAGAAAGATTTATTTATGTATGCATACAAAAACTGGGGTATAGGGCAGGGGTAAGGGGGCTGTGAAAGGATTCACCAGAGACCGTGGGGATCAGAAGAGACAGACTGACAAAGTACACTGCCGAGGGGAGCAGTGGGGAGACAGGAGAGGTCTGCTGCGACCTGTTGGTCAGCTCCCGGGCTGGGTTTCTAACTCATGCTGCAGCGGCTTCAGACAGCTTCATAGTGCTGTGCTTCAACCCCTTGCACCACCAGCGAGAGCTCTTATTTACTTAGTTTTGCAGATGCCTTTTCTCCAAAAATTCACCCAAAGGTCACAGTATGTTCCCAGCTTGCATGGCCATGGCGCCTGGAGGCCCTTTGCTGTTTCTGCGGCTGCCTGGCCAGGCGTGGCCTGGCCTTTATGTGAGCTCTTCATTGGCTCTTTTAATCTATCGCCACGACGTGGGCTCATTTTGAGAAAATTTCTTCCAAAGACAACATGTTATCCTGCTCAGTTTGGCCAGTAGCCCAGGATGGTGGATGGGGCAGTAGGGGGCAGGCACCGAAGGGCCCTGACCTACTGCTTTGCTTTCAGCAGGTTTCCTGCTCTCCTGCCCAACACCCTGAGTCATTTACATGCCAAGAAACAGCTCTCAGAGCCACTTTCAAATGATTATGTTACCATGAATATATGAAACATCAAGACAAATACATGCATAATAAAGACAAAAAATAAATGCACAATTCTGCAAGTTGGTCAGGAGCTTTTACAAATATTGCACAGGTACGGTTAAATCAAGAATGTGCAAATTTGAGAACAACCTCTATGTATATGAAGAAGTCTAGTTTCCAACCCCTTACAGGATGAAAAGGGAATACAGAAATTTATGCGTTAAATAGCAAGTGGAACAATGGAAAGAGTAGCTGAAAGAAAATATGGTATAAAAAAACAGAAAATGTGGTAAGAATAAGCCCTTGTATGTCACTAATCAATATCAATAAGCAGAGTAAGTTCACCAATTTAAAAAAAAAATGAGATGTGGACAAGATTTTTTTTTTTAATCCAGCGACACAGTACTTATAAGACAACCCTTGAAATTAAAATTTCTCCGCCATATGCAGTAAGGTTGGAGATTTAAGAGCATACAGCAGAGAGGCTAACTGAGACAAGGCACCAGACAGCGATGGTTTCCCTCCATCGCCATCACGGTAGGCATCTGAGTCCACGGTGGCGACTCCTGTCCCTATTAGAACTTCTACAAGACTATCTGACAACCTTTGTTGTTCTAGTAATGCTCTGTTATTCCAAAGTCAAGGTGCAGTTTTTTTTTTTTTTTTTTGCATTTAAGCCCAAATCTCTTACAGTCATTAAAATTGCCTTTCTACTCTCAAGAAATAGAATAAATATTTGGAACACAGTCTCGTCTGATAATGTCTTCAACAGTTAATGAGAATTTCCCAGAACATTGTCTGTTGTTCAAAAAGAAACCTAATTTATCTGTACCAAACATAGTGAGCCAGATAATTATAAATTCAATCTGAGATCATAATTCAAAGTTTGAGGCTCACAAAAATTTTATGAGAAGAGAAACATATTAACAGTAGAACACCATAGAAATGAATTAGAAAGGCTCCTTCAGCCAAGTCCCTGCACATGATTCGAGCGCATTAAGACCTCAGCAGTTGCTTCATGAGGTCTGGGCAGATAGGAGGAATGATGTAGGCTCCGTTGACTAAGATGAAAGCAAAATCCAGCTCTAGCTACTCTGAAAGTCATGATGAATCTGTTAGGAGTTCTGTGTGAGCAGCATCACCGTAGAACAAAACGCCAGACTCCGCGGGGAAAACTGTGTAATACAGTCAAGTCCTTGCTCCCAGTGGAATATTTTCCTGAGCAACCAGAGGATCTTTAAAAAAAAACCCAGCACAGAAATATTGCCTGATTAGCAGTGTCCCTCTGATAAAGGACCAGATGGTAAATATTGGGGTGCACATATTTCTGGCATCACTAGACTCACCGTTGTGGGGGGTGGGCAGGTGCGTGTGAGCAGGGCTGCGTGTTCCACTGAGCCCGATGGTTGGCGCATGGCTTGAATAGCATTATTTGGGGGAATGAGGGATGTTGGGGCATTTATCACAGTGCTGCTGCTGTCCTTGTTTTTCCAGAAGTGTGAGTGCATACGCCCGTTTAGTAACCTGTAAAAACTGTACAGACCCACACGTGACAAGGTTGTCCTTAGCTTTTCGTGTTCCTACAGCAGTTCGTTTGTTTTGACAACACAGCATGATTCTCATCTGTTTTATAGTTAGAAGAGGAACAGAGCTTAAGGAGAGACATAAGCCAGTCTGTTTCCAAAACCAAAATCCTGTTCTTCACTCGAGCTGAGGATTGTGCTTTGCTAGTAGACAGCTTGTTCTTATCCAGGGAGTTTCCTTTCTTGTTCCTTTTTCTAAAGTCATATTCAGGAGGTGGCCTCTGATGCCCCCTCTGCAAAGGGCTGTCTGCTGGCAACTGCTCCCAGGCCCGGCAGGGGTGCCAGGGCAGGGTGGTGCCCCTGTCTCTCCTGCCATTGCCTGGACCTGCCGTTGCGGGCCTTGCCGGACCGGCCTGGGCTGTGCCCAGCGCTCGCTCCCTCTGTGGCGCGGGCAGGTCTGCAAGTCCCTGGCACGCAAAGCCACAGAGATCAGCTCCCGCCAGCCCACTGGCCTGGCCCACTAGCAGTTGCCACTCTGGTACCCATCTCGCCCTGGGCCAGTAGCCCCACAGGAGTCCCGGATGTCTCCTGCTGGGCCTCTGCGTGCCTGGCTCAGGCTCCATGCTCCGTGCTCCCCTCGCTCCGTGCTCCCCTCGCTCCGTGCTCCCCTACTCGGTGCTCCCCTAGCTCCGATCAGTGTCTGGGGCAGCTCTAGACCTTTGCTGGTCTCTACCCTGCAGCTGCAGCCACAGAGGCCACACCTGGCTGCAAAGCTCAACAGCAGCCTCTCTGCCCTCACCTGTCACCTTCAGGGGGTAACTGACCACACTGTCACCTTCAGGGGGATAAGTGACCGCACCCGTCATCTGCAGGGGATGACTGACCGCACCCTCAGGGGATAACTGACCGCACCTGTCATCTGCAGGGGATAACTGACCACACCTGTCACCTTCAGGGGGATAACTGACCGCACCCGTGCAGGGGATAACTGACCGCACCTTCAGGGGATAACTGACTGTACCGTCACCTTCAGGGGATAACTGACCACACCTTCAGGGGATAACTGACTGCACCGTCACCTTCAGGGG
>NW_004567117.1:46007821-46054048 GCF_000260355.1 Condylura cristata | reverse complement strand
ACCGTCACCTTCAGGGGATAACTGACCACACCTTCAGGGGATAACTGACTGCACCGTCACCTTCAGGGGGTAACTGACCAGACTGAGGGGGCCTGATGGCCGCTGTAACGGGTGAGTGGCCGTCACGCTTTCTGCCTTCTCCTCCGAGCCCTTATATTAAACCCTAGACCGTGCCTGGAGTGCCCAAGGGGCCCAGCCTGCTCGCGGGGCAGGGCAGAGTGTCTCGGGCCCTAACCGGCTCTGCCTTCCACCCTGCGTGTTTCCGGCGAGGCCCCTCCTCTTTTAACTGCTCTCTGGTGAGGTACGTGGCCGTGAATCGAAACCAGAAACAGGCCTTTATAAAACTTAATTCTTTCATGTTTCCTGCTGCTTTTTCCTAAAACATGAAACAGAAAAACAATTTATTCTTTCATTGTCCATATGTGAATTAAATGCAAGACCCGTCTGACGACCCGCCCAGGTGGGATTTCTCCCAGGTTGTTTCCCCGTCACTGTGCTCCACAGCTGGGCAAAGTTCTCTTCGTCTGGTTTTTGTTTCTTCCACAGGGGGCAGGGTAGGACCTTAGAGGGACCCAGATGCCCCTGGCTCAGTGGGCACAGACTGGGGTGTTGGCCAGCGCCACTTCCAGAGCTGCACCCCTTGACAGCCTCCTGCCTGGAGGGCCCCACCTTGTGCACGACGTGTCCTGAGGCCCAAAGAATACTCTGAAAATTCCACGTGGATAGCCTGCTTTGAATTTCAGGTCTGAGATAAAGCCGCCAAGATCAAATCGGCAGAACAAACGTACACACCTTGTTGCATCTGTGTTGCTTTGCAGAGTGAAAGTGAAATCCTGCTGCCCTCCCGCCCCACCCCCTTCCCTTCCAGAGAAGCCACGCTGATGGGACTGAGGTGGGAGCCCTGCTTTCCCCGGTGGCCAGTGATGAGGAGCAGATGTCTCTTGTGCCTCCTGGCTATTCGAGTATCCTCCCTGGAGAAATGTCTCTTCAAGTTTTGGTCCATTTTTGAACCGTGGTTCTCTGTGTGTTCTAGGTCCTAACACCTCATCAGTGCATACTTTGCAAATATGCGCCCCATTCAGCGAGTCGCCATCCTTTGTCAGTAGTAACTTTTGCCATATTTATGGAGTCCAACATGTCTATTTTTTCTGGCTACTTTGCCCTCCGTGTCTTACTCGAGAAGTCACTCCCAAAGCCAGTGTCCCAAGTCCTGGCTCTGTGCCTCCTCCCTTGCTCTGGTCTCCATGTGTGCTCCACCCATTGCTGAGTGGATTTTTGCATGTAGCATTACATAAGAGCTCAGAGTCATGCTTTGCATGGGGCCCTCAGCACCAGATGTGGAAAGACTGTCCTTCCAGCAGTGATTGTAGTTGGTCTGACTTCACCTCAGAGAAACTGACGTCTGTCACCTTGACTTAATGTCCCGGCAGCCTTCTCAACAACATCTGACCATTTATTTCAGGATTTCTTTCTTCACTTTATGTCAACGTAGCTCATTAATTATATGCAAGATTGGAGGGAGGGGGTGCTTGCCAGGACTTGGGTGCCCTGAAGAGTACAGTCTGGATGAGGGAGTCCGCGGTAGACGGGGAAGGGGAGCGGTGGTGAGAGATTTCACAGAATGATTGAAAGCTTTTTATATCTTTCTGACTGAAGCAACGCGTGAAGTTCTCAAATGAATGTTGGTTTTCAAGTTTTCAGCTCAGGTAATTAGGAGAAGGCTAATGATTGACAAAAATAGAAAGTCTGAGGGAGTCAAGTTGACGGCCCCCATTCCTCGTACTCTGACTGAACAAGAGACCTCATTCTCCTCAAACACACGTCGATATATATCACCTTAGCCATCACTATGGGGAACCCTTGGGTTCTTTTCATACTTGTTTCAGACGTAACTTGAGGGTGCATATTTGAAAGAGACAAAAAGCAAGCCGAGACTGCAGGTCTAGCAGATTTCTCAGTGGATGCCTTTGAGGGTAGCAATTTGTCAGTAGCTGTTACATAAGACAGGTTGAGCATTATTAAAACTCTGGCGAATCCTGACAAGGTGACTGCCTGGCCTGCTTTAAGGAGCTTACCCGAAGCAGCAATGGCCGCGCACACTGCGTGTTCCTGGGGCACAGCCTTTGCTGTAACAGGTGTGCACACTGCCCAGTGCCCGGCCAGGGTCCGGGCGGCCCATGGCTGGTGACTGACCTTCCCTGCCTGGCCTCAGCCCCCGCACGGCCCTCGCCTAGCCAGCAGCTTTCCCTCGGACCTAGCGTTTGCTCTGTTTGGGCCTGGCTGTGCTGCTTCGTCTTCCGTGTATACGAGCGGTGCCATCTGCCGAGCCGTCTGCACCCAGCCTATTTCTCGTAGGCTCCCTGCATCCTCCTGGAGTATATATTTCACTTTTGCCTTGTTTGGGTCCACCCAGCTCATTGCCTACATTTCTTCTTCCTTTAAATCTCCCCCGCCGTTCATTTCGCGTCCTTCAGTGTCAACCATTCCTCTGCCCGTACAGTTGCCTGTTGGAAGTGGCCGGCCTGCAGGGTGGGCGGATGTGGCTGGCCCTCAGCACCGTGGCCTCGGCGGAGGGGCGAGCTTGTGAAGGCGCAGCGGGACGCCGCCAGCCCGTTCCTCTGGTGGTCGTTGGCTCGCTTCAGATCATCCCAGGTCTCTCCGGAGTACCGAGACCACGTGCAGGCCCCTGCTGGCGGGTTGGCAGGCGCAGCCCGTGGCAAAGGGCGTCCGCTCTTTATTCCGGGCCCTCGCTGGCTGCGCCCGCCGGGGCACTCTGCTAGCTCCTGGCAGCAGCGCACCCGCCCCTGGCCAAGGGTACCCACACTGGACGGGGCCGCCGCTTCGCCGAGAGCTGCTCCAGCTCTGTCTGGACGGAGCGAAGCCCCCGCAGAGCCACGGGTGCTCCAGGGACCGCTGTAGATGCTGAATTTGCACCACCGATCCTGTCTGTGTGTCTCTAGTCCAGAACTTTCCCTGGGACCTCGCAGGTGATCTCGCGTTGCTTGTTCAGTGCCACGCCAAGCAGCCTTTTCTCTCTTCTTTTTTTTGAAATAATAGAATAGCTTACTTTTGCATCATTTTGTGCATTTTTCCATCTCATTTGTCATCCCCGTGGGCTTCCCATCACCAGATCACCCTGTGCCATCACCATAGTTCTGTGCACTTCCCTCCCCGCCCCTGTTTTTGATCCCATTCCCCGCTCCACCCCGTAAAATGTCTCTGGTCTATAGCTCTTTATTATTATTATTATTTTCTCACCTGGTCCTTTATACTCCTGCTATGAACAAAACCATCAGGTATTTTTCCTTTTCTTTCTGGGTTATTTCACCAAGCATGATCTGTTTAGCTCCATCCATGTTGCTGCAAAAGGCATGTGTTTATTTGTTTCTTTATTTTGGTTCTGAGTAATATTCCATTGTGTATATGGACCACATCTTTTTAACCCAGAAATCCACTTTTGGGCATTTGGATTGTTTCCATGTCTTTCCAATTGTAAATAAAGCAGCAATAAACATGGGGGTGCAGGTGTCTTCTTGAATCAGTGATTTTGTGTCTTTGGGTAGATACCTAGGAGTGGGGTTGCTGGATCTTATGGAAGCTTCATATTTAGCAGTTTAAGGAACAGTTAAACAGTTCCTCAAACAACTCCACACAGTTTTCCATAGTGGTTGTACCAGTTTGCATTCCCACCAGCAGTGCAGGAGAGTTCCTTTTTCTCCACATCCTCCCTAACATTTGTTGTTACTAGTTGTTTGAAGATGTGCCATTCTCACTGGGGTGAGGTGGTATCTCATTGTGTTATAATTTACATCTCCCTTATTACAAGTGATGTTGGACATTTTTTCATATGCTTGTTGGCCATCTGCATTTCCTCTTTGGAGAAGTGTCTTTTTAGCTCTTCTGCCCATTTTTTTAATGGGGTTGTTTATTTTTGTTGAGTTTTATCAGTTCTGTGTATACCCTTTATTGCTGGATATTTGTGTGAGAAAATTTTCTCCCAATCAGTGGAATGTGTTTTCTGTAATGTCTCTCTTGCTGTACAGAAGGTCTTTAACTTGATGTAGTCCCATCTATTTATCCTTGCCTTCACTATCATCAAGCAACCTTTTCTTATAAAATGCTTTTTCTTTTTTAACATTTTAATTTCAGTGATGCAATGTATTTAGTTTACGCTGATGTAAGTGGGAGGAGAGAGTCTAAAGTGAAGTGAACACGAGCACACTCACACCCATGCTCACACTCATAGGTGCCGGTGAGTAAACGCCAGCAGACATTCAGACACTTGGGAAGGCCAACCTGCTGGGAAGCCTGATGGCCAGTCTCGTGCAGACCCCCAGATGCCCAGGAGGACTAAGGGGGCCGGTGGGCACCACAGTGCAGACTCTGCTTAGAGCCCAGAGTAGGATGAATCACATGATTAAAACAAGACGATAATACAAGCTGTTGTTTACCATTGTCACAATATTTTGACAATTGATGTTAAGACACCTGCAATCCCAAGGTTGGTTTCAAAGCCAGCCGGCCTCGTGGCTGCTGACCTTGAACAAGGAGCCAGGTGCCCTGCACGGTGGCCAGGGACGGGCACAAAGGCAGGCTTGGCATGGACACGATGCTTTGTGGGGCTGAGTGGAGAGCCCACAGCATCCTCAGCCCACTGGTTTTTGTATGCGGGGGGGTGAGGGGGCAGTGAGGGGGAGACTCCATGCTCGGGCGAGTCCTAGTCAGGATATGTGTGCTTGAGGATTTGGAACAAAACGCTGACTTTCTCTAAAACGAGCCTGCCAGGTAGCTGAGCCGTGCAGGGGTGTGCACCCGGAGGTCAGAGGTGATTTCTGCTCTCAGAAGTTATGAGGAGAGACACCGGGTCCCAGGACCACCGTTGTGTCCTGTGGAACCCTAGCAGAGCTCTAAACTAGCAGAGCTCTGGAAACTAGCAGAGCTCTAAAGCTGAAATTAACAACATCGGGTTTCCCACTTCAATTCTGGGAAAACACATTTCAGAAATAGTTAATGATTTGCTCGAAGTTGTAGGGGTAGGTCTGAGGATATTTAGGTTTTAGGTCAAAACAGGACACATTTTTTTTTTAAATGTCGCTTAATGACTATTTTGTTCATCCTTAAAATGTAGCTGTCAGTCTACTCAGATAAATAATTTACTAACATTCTACCTATAATATGACTAGTTTGGGGGAATTTCTTTGGTATGCGAAGTCAGTGTGCTTCACAGTCCTGAGTTAGTAACTTGTAACTTTTGAGTTATTTTGTGAAAAGACCTTTACCCACTGTGCAAAGTGGGCTTGTTGGGGAAGTCCTGAAATACTCCATCTGAAGATATCAAAGTGCTTTGTCTTATGTATGATACCATCCGATAGTTATCATATTAAACATTTAAACCGATAAAATTTAAATAGGTATCACTGCATAACAATTACAATAATAAGCCACTTATATATTAACATAAAAATATTTAAAACATCTGTACTAAAATATTTATCAACACATTAAAATGGTAATGACTATATTCTTATTTCTTGTAAATCTAATATAAATATAATTGTGTAAATTCAATTTGGCTTCTTAGAAGCCTGCTGCAGTCTTACACCTACTTCTGATTAAATCTACTGCGATGTGCTCCTACATCTGATATATATGAAGATAGTCTAGCCCCACAGAGATACTTAGGGGGGAAGAGAACAATATTTTCCAAGCTTTTAGAAATGAATGCTACCTCCAACCTTAAAAAGTGGTATTTGCTTAAAGTTTAGTCGCAGTGGGGAATGTGGTCTATATCATGAGTATTTGCATGAGTATCGAGTATTCAGCTCCATCAATGTATATCAGTGTATTTCTATCTTCAAATTGTTCTTTTACTCAAACATGATTATTTAACATAATCATGTTATATATATAATATATATATAAATGATTAAATATATATATATATAATGATTAAATATAGATATAAATGATTCCACAGTACTGTGTCACTACTATGCAGACTTTCCAAATGTCGATATATTTCATTATTCAATATAAAAAAATCATGTTTATTTGTATCAACAGTCACACTTAAAACCGCTTTCAGTATTGAGATGTTGTCAGATATATACACAATTCCATGCTTGAAGTTTGAATTTTATCACCGGCAGCAAGTATTGACAGTTGTTTTCCTTCAAGTCAACAGACAACTGTGTTTACCCTGCACAAATGATATGCTGACCGAGGTTTTTAAAAGTTAGGAGCTTTACATGCTTCATCAAGGGTATTTTTAAGGAAAACAGGCTTTTTTTTTTTTTTAAGATTTATTTATTTATTCATACAGAACTGGGGTACAGGCCAGAGATGTGGAGGGTGAGAGGATTCACCAGAGACAGAGTGGGGAGCAGAACAGGCTGACTGACGAAGAACACTGCTGAGGGGAGCAGCGGGCGGGTCAGGAGAGGTCTGCCGCGCCCTGTGGTCACCTCCGGGGCAGGCGGGGATCGAACTCATGCGGAAGTGGCTTCAGCTTCTCAGTGCTGTGCTTTAACCCGCTGCGCCACCAGGGAGGGCCGGAAAACAGGCTTTTTAAAACCCCCACAGGTGCCTGGGGCTGCGTTATCCTGTGAATGGGCGGGCTGAGGTCTGGCCCCAGGGGCAGATGAGCGAAGCCATGCACCATCGCTGTTGTGCCTCAGTGAGGAATGTCAGCACAGGTGTTCTAGAATAAGCCATAAGACGTCAGCCAGCTGCCGGAGGGGCTCGGCACCGCCTGCATCCGTCACCAAGTTCACATGAAAGAGCTTTGCTAGTTGTCCCGTGCTGACCTGGGTGAGCTCAGGGACTCAGCTCAGCTGCGTCTGTGCGTCCTCACGTTGGACAAACGTCAAGTTCAGCAGGCGAGACAGCGAAAGTCGAGGTGGGCGAGTGGCCGCGGTGGGCAGCCCGCAGCACCGGGCTTACGCCACCTCCCGGCACCGGTGGCCACTGCCCAGCTCTTTCAGTGGCTCATCTCCAGGGTCCTCCTCAGCCGGCGGCGTGCGGCCACTTTCTAAGAAGTTTCAGGGACTTTCCATCTTATTTTTCAGTGAAACAATGATGTTCAGCTTTGGAGAAACCAGTGATGTCCATATTTAAAACATTCACTGTATTTTAATGATTATTTGCCTCAAAAGAGTGTTGCAAACAAGCTGCCACAGTATTATCAGGAATATATTTCTGTGTGGATCACAATAAATCAAAGTACTCAGATTTAGAGGGCCGAAGGAGAGGTCGTTTCCTTCTCACGGGCAGCTTTCCCATTTATTGATCTTAGATTTCTCCTGTCCATAAAATACCTTTTGCAACATCAGCACCATCCTTTCCTCCAACTTTAGGAGTAAACAATGTAATTGTGCTGAAGAAGTGAGTCTTCTTTAAGCACCTTCATCGACGATAAATGCCCATACTTGACAGTAAAAAGCTGTGGTGGTGGTGGTGTGAGACACCTGTTGGATATGACCCTGGACCCGTAGTGCCCGGAAAGTGTGGACATCAGCAGGACTAAATTTTTAAATTTTAAAATTAAAAATATAAATAGATCTTTATTTCAGCAACAATAATAAATTTCATAGTACTTAAAATTTTAGAAAATGTTTTAATGGAAGCATTTAAGACAACAGATAGATGTGTGTGTGTGTGTATCTGATTGTAAATTAAGACAGAAAATACACTCACCCTCGTTGTGTTTGCAAAAGTCAACATTCCAGAACAAGTGTACTCTGCACAAACTCGAGGGTACAGAGACTAGAGCAGAGGAAAGGGAACTTACTCAGCAAATGCCCAGTAATACCCCTGGGGGTAACCTGGGTTAGCCTCTGAAAGTCGCATCATTCGCACTCCAAACCTGCCACCTGAGAATATTCTCGAAAACACAAGCAGACACTTTAACTTCCGCAACAGGGAGCGGAGACGGTCAGTGGGGAAATGTGCAAACAGTAACACAATAGTGACATGTGAAGCAGGAAACCTTGAAGGGAATCAACAGAGGAGCTGATACTACTTTAGAGGGGTCCTCTGGGGTGACCTTTTTGAGGAAACCATATCTGAGTTTAGAAATGAAGACCAAGGAGGGCCCAGCTTTCGCAAAGACACAGCGAGGCAGCGCCGGTGGAGAAAGACACCTCAGAGCGCCGCCCTGTGCCTGCACAACCTCGGGACGGCATGGGAGCGCGTGTCCATCGGACGCTGAAGACAGCGTGTGCCCCAGCCAGCCCTCGCCCGGGTATCATCTCCAGAATATGAATACTCACCCAAAAGATGCGTGCACCCCTGTGAGAAGCAGGCTCTTCACAATAGCCGACACGCAGAAACCCCCCAAAGGCCGCAGAGGCCTTTGGGAGTAGGGGAGTCACGGATGTTTGCTCAGTGGAGTCCTGCTCAGCCACTCAGAGAGACAGACCCTTGCCTTTCAGGCCACGTGGATAGAGCTTGAGGCCACTATGCTCGGCGAAGTCAGGCAGCTAGTGAAAAGCTGCTACCAGACTGTTTCTCACGTTTGTGGAATATAAATAACCAAAGAAGGCAGCTAACACAATCACCATAAAAGTCAGTAAGTCTTAGACTGTGGAAAACATAGTGCTTACTGGCGGGGGAGGCCTGAGGATGGAGGAAGGGGTGGGAGTCAACCTGGTGGCGGGAAGGCACTGGATCCTTGGGCGGGCAGGTAGGCATGGACACAGAGAGAAATCACAGCCCTGAAATATGGAATCCGTAGAAGTTTATTATATTTGTAAAAAGCAAAATATAGTGCTGACAGAGACCTCGGAAATGATGGTAGCTGTGCTCTCAGGGCGATGGAAAGCCAGGTGACTCTCGGGACTCAGTTTATATTTCTTTTATCTTTTTTTTTTTTAAGATTTATTTATTTATTCATATGAAACTGGGGTACAGGCCAGAGATGCAGAGGGTGAGAGGCTTCACCAGAGACAGAGTGGGGAGCAGAACAGGCAGATCGACAAAGTACACTGCTGAGGGGAGCAGCGGGCGGGTCAGGAGAGGTCTGCCGCGCCATGTGGTCACCTCTGGGGCAGGCGGGAATCGAACTCATGCGGAAGTGGCTTTAGCTTCTCAGTGCTGTGCTTTAACCCGCTGCGCCACCAGGAAGGCCCCGTTTATATTTCTTAAATATCAACAAAGGTGTTTCTTAAAGTTTATTCAGGTTGTGTAGTGAAGAATAGATCTGGGGATCTGTCTGTGCACTCCGGACATAACCTAGCTTCATTGTGCTGCTAATCTATGGCATTGCCCCAGACTGAGAGGCCTCAAGGTCACTCTTAATGTTCTCAAACTCAGCACCGGCTGCTGAGAAAGTTATGTTGTTGTTTGTGTCTTGCTGGTTTTTGCAGGTCGTGTGAACTGTTCATGGTTTGAACTGTGATATTACTAGAGGCGAAGCCAAGAGAAAATGCAGAACTTGACCTTGTGTGTGTGTGTGAGCGTATGTGTGTGTGTGCTTTGTAACCACAAGTGCTCTCACCATTAATACAAAGCCAAAAATAAATTTTCAATGTTCAGAACTGGCATTTCTTTCAATGTTGTCTGGCGAGAGTTATAAAAATGACAAATGTTAGCCTTCAAACCAGAAAATAGAACAGCCGTCACATTTCCCCACAAGTCCCAGGGACAGCCACACAGGCTGAAACGCGTCACCAGGGAGGCAGTGAGTAGTAATAATGGTTGTTCTTGAGCAGTATGCAAAGTGGGAAGAGAAGACAGTCAGTGAATCGCACAGCTCCAGTTAGCCGAGGCGGACAAACTTGCCATGAAAATAAGGGAAAAACATGACGGTCCCTTCAGTCCCAATAAAACGAGTGAGAACCAGTCTGAGACTCTACAAGACTTGCTTCTGTTTTTGGCACACAGTAGCAATTAAGTGGAGATGTCTTAATAACCAAATGTGATTAACTCAGATGAAGAAAAAACAGTCTCTACTAGGAATACCCTCATCCACATGACAGCACCGTCCTCATCGCTGTTTCTTTCATGGAGATCGCTAAGGGATTTCTTTCTCCCCCACCTTCCCCAACACGCCCCGCCAAGGTGAAAGATGTATTTTTCAAACCACTTGCAAAGGAATTTGCACCTCAATTCAAATGGGTCACTGGGTGTTGAGAGTGTCCTCTAAAGGAGTGAGCTCCTCACAGGACACCTGAGGGCTCGGCTGTTGCGTGGCTGACGCCACTACCCCTGGGAACACAGCAGCCCACGGTGACACCTCGCAGACACACACCTGCTGGAAATAAGCTCCCACAGCAGGCAGTGTGGTGAGGCTGTAGTTCACTGCAGAACAGACTCGCAGAGCACCCCAGGTGGACACACACACACACACACACACACACACATACATTCACTTTCACACTTACGCACGTGCACACACAGAACCCCAACACCCAGAAAGCTCGCTCACCTCTCTGATTCCAAACCTATACCACTGCTGAACAGTGTCTCAGAAATTACTCCTCTCATCATGAGCATTTTAATTTATAGCTAATACCATTGTAGTGGAAAGAAATTAAATTTCACTGTCATCTTTCAGATTGGATACTACGTGTCTCCAAGATAAATGTTAGCAGTTGATGGCTTTGCCCATAAATGAGACAGTCCAGTCCCAACTAGCAGATAGAAGGGGGCGTCTGGTGTTTCAGAAAGTGAAAGCTCACAGCCCCGGTGACCTAGGGCTGGAGGTCCTCCATGCTTCTCTTCTGCTCTCCGTAAGAACCAACATCTATGTCAGCCTCTGTCACAGCCCAGCTGGCAGCTCAGGCTCATACGGGTGTGCCTGCCTCCTGGAGATCGAGCTGAACTTTGTCCCGGATTGAGGAAAACATGTCCAGAAGGTTGTCCTTCCATGTAGGCATCACATGTGATTCTCCCTGGTCATCTTATGGACACGGGCTTACCTGCATATTACACTGGCTGCTGGCTTACCTCAAAATCAATGCCAGAAACTGCAAGAGACCATTTTGATTGCTAACAGTCAGCACTCGTCAAGGCTCACAGTACATCAAGCTTGCCCTGAAGAACGTAGAAGAGCAGAGATCTTTGGGGTTGGGGGTTGAGAGGAAAATGGTGTTGAGTCGGCAGGGGGGACATGAGGATACTTTGAAAACTACCCTGGAGTGAAGTTAGAGAAGCAGGTTGATGCAAACAGGACCATGCCATCCGCTGGGCCAGAGTTGACCTGGTGGACGTCTTCGGTTTGTGCTTCCAGTATTTTAGCTAAAAAATGTGTTTCAGCAATTTAATGGATGCTTTAAATCAGACAAAATCATTACATCTGGAATAGAGGAAAGTTCACCCAAGCCTTGACTTACTCATGGATACATTTTACAAAGCTCTCTTGCCTGACTGTGGAGTTAGAAGTAGCGACTGAGATTTGGAGCGCTCTGGCAGAGGAATGGCATTCGACGATGTTTTGAAAATGGCTCATTTTTATGATGAACATCCTGGAATTTATGCAATGTTATAAAATGAAATTAGCTCAATAAAAAGAATAATCTGGGAATAATCCATGACATATCATTTCAGGTTTAACATTTTCGTGTACTTTTTATTTAACCATTTGCTTTCTTCTAATGTGATTATGAAGGCAGAATCCTGAACAGGTCAATGATGCATCACTCAACCTCATTTTAAGTAACCAATGCAGAATAAGACTAATTGTCTTTTTCTCAATTTTTAAGATCCTGACTTTAAGGACCTGGGAGCTTTGAAACCATTACCAGGTTGGTAAAGTGGCTGTTTAACAATGTTCAGAGTCCTTTGTTTGCTGCTGTGAAATATACTTTTGGTTTATTACTCAAGCTCCATTTTGCATGTTTGTTTGGCATTTTGTTGTTCAGCCTGTGAGTTTGAGATGGGCGGTCCGGAAGGCATTGTGGAGTCCGTTCAGATCATGAAGGAAGGCAAAGCTTCTGCTAGCGAAGCCGTGGACTGCAAATGGTACATCCGAGCACCGCCACGATCCAAGGTCAGTCCCAAGTGCGCCTCGGGCCCTCAGAGCTGGTTTCCACGTCAGTGAAACTTTTCACGTCACAAATGAAACAGAGAGGGCGCTGACGAGATAGTCTGATAGCCTGGGCCAGAGACACCAAGGTAGCTGACGTGTCTGAAGAAAATGGATGGATGGACACGTCCTACGTAAGCTGTGGTCTAGCGGAAGTGCAGCCCTTAGTCCCAGCTTCTGCAGCCTCTTTGCTTTTTAACCAAAAATTGTGTCCGCAGAATAAGGGTTTGCATCATCTCGCGTCTCCGGGACATCAGCCTGGCTGAGGTTGGGGGCTGCTGAGCCAGGCAGAGCGAGGCTGGCCACCCTGGTCAGACAGGCAGACCTGAGCTGCATTTTGACTTTGCTCATGAGAAGCCAGTCCAGCATCGCCGAGTCCCCATTTTCTTCATGACACCTCCCCCACCCCCCAAGCAGACTTTGTTTAGTGACTATGATGATAGGCAGGTGTCCTCTGTATTGGGTTAACTAGATGGGAGGCCAGACTCTCCCTCAGCCTGCTCCTCTGGGACTGCGCCTTTAAAACAGCAGTCCTCATCCCCTGTGGATACTTCTTGAGGACTCTCGGGGCCAGTGGCTTCTGCTTTCCTCATACCACGGGGCTGAGATGCCCCCATTGTCACTCCTCAGTTAGGGCGCACTCGCCAGCCAGCTCTCCTTGTGAGCGCATTTATAGTTGACTGTTTATTGAGGCTGATCCCATTCATTATCAAATAGATTTAGTAGCTCTATAAACTCAAGCACTCTGTTGGCGAGATGAAAATGCACGCCAGCCCCTGTCCGTTCGTTTCCAGTTAGTTCTCAGTGAAACGTGTAACAAGACAATGCACAGAGTGAGACAGCACTGCTGAGGTGTTTATAGGGTGTGGTCGGCTGAGGGGAAAGACCTCATTGGCCGCGGAAGGTGAGCCCAAGGTGGGATGTAACGTCCAGGCATTCCCCAAGCCCTGATGACATACTGATGTGTCTCAGGGGAAGAGGTGGGGGCTTCTCCAGGGCCTGAGGTCTTGGGGTCACACCAGAATATGCCTGTTCCAGACTTCATTGCATGTATTTGTATAAAAGCACCACCATGGTGGGCAGTGAGCCCGAAGCCCAGTTCTGCCAGCCCCCGGATGCCTGCGCTCCCCATGAGTGCGCAGGGAAACATGGGAGGGTGGGAAGAACAAAGCCAGGGTCAGACCAGTGTCCTGGAGAGCAGGTACAGAGGGTTGACCCACAAGGGGAAGACTCCAGAAGGAAGTGGGACAGCAGGGGAGACTGCTGACACAGGCTGGCTGGGGCTGTCAGGGTCGGGGAGGGGCGGGGTGAAGGCCCTGTCCCTGGGGTGCCGGCTGGTCTCCTTCCTCACTCTGCCCTAGGTGGGTCTCTGGGGTGTACCCCTAGGGTGGGGTGTGCCAGGCTTTCCTTAAACTGCTAGTCGCCAGGGGTTTAGGAAACAAGGTCAAGTTCCCAGTTTCAACCCAGTGGGTCTCGTTGTGGCTGAACACACCTTTGAAGGGATTAAGGGCATCATGAAGAAGGCAGGATCTTCTGCCTCTTTAGAAGAATCAGACCTTTGGCCACGCGAAAGTGCTAATATCCCTGCACTGGTGACATGGTGTTCACCGTATGTGGGTTCGTCTCAGAGGGCTTTCACTTTCTTTTTGTGCTATGAGTGAAAGTGCTTTTCACGTTTTTTCTCAGCAGGAAACAGGTACCCCCCCATCCCTATACCGTGGTCCCCCGTCTCTGCTGTGGCCATATCAGAGAGGGGTTGGCTGGGGCTGTGGATACACCCATTTTCTTCCAGCTGGTAACCAGGCTGTCATGGCCCGCGTCCAGCCCCAGAACAGCCTACCTCTCAGAGCATCAGGCGTTCTGTGGTTCTGTGGCCAGGGAGGCCGCTTGCAGAGGGACGAAGGTGTTCAATTGTGACAGGTTTTCTCTGTTAAATGAAAGGTTAGAGGACAGGAAGTGCCTTTGCATCTTGTGAAGGAAAGCCCAAATTGGAAAGGACTGCTTCCGCAGGCTTTCTGTTTTTATGGGGTTCCTAGCAGCTCAGGAAAACAGACCTTCAAAGCCCAAGACAGGAGGTGGTGGGATGTGAAGGCTGACTGGGGGCTGGACCTGGCCGGTCACGGCCACCTGTCCTGAATGAGATAAGTGTCATTTAGAGTATACATTGCTTCTCAGTCTTTGGGCAAATAGAAAATTGAGCAACTAACACTCCCTTCATTTGAGAATAGTAACTATATGGATGATGGCCTCTACTTCGGATGTGGTTAATTCACGTCCTAGAATTTAGAATACCAGGGTCAGAAAGAAGGTTGGAAATCAATCTCGTAGAGCTTGCTTATTCAGGTGATAAGTCGCTGATGATAACAAGGTCTGTGTGCGTTAGCACAAGGGTGCAGAAATAATGTCTTTGTAAGCGACTGTTGAGCATCCGTATGGTGGAGAGGGTGAAAGTAACTAACTCCTAATCCAGAAGAGTATCACTCGGAGAATGTTGGAGCATCGACTCATGTAACTTCTGGGATGCTGATTTCTTCATGCTTGGGGCATATGTGTACCCAGATGGATGCCTGATGCCAACTGAGCCTTCATTCTGTTAAAAATTCTGGAAAAAATGACCTGGTTTCCATCTAAAGAAAATTTCAAACATGCCATTTGTCATATGACAAGAATAAGAAATTAGGTTTAATCTGCTTGGTTTTGTACTAACATTTATCTCAATGCCCAACACTAAAGAAATTGAGTTTTGAATTCCACCTGGGGAAGTTCTTTGTTTTTGTTTTAATAACAAAACTACCCAACAATCAAAAGCAATGCCACAGGAGGAACCAAGCAAAGTTTGGCAGGGATTTTGTGTGATAACAAAATAGGGTATTTTATTTTTTGGTGTAGATTTAATATTAAATTACTTTCAAGACAAACACTGAATGAATGTAGAAGTGACTTGCCCAAATATTTGGCCACTTAATCACAGAGCTGGAGCCAGATCCCGATCTCCAGATCCCCATGACTCTGTGATGTCACTGAGCCACTCTGAGGGGAAATTGTCAAAATTGGTAAGACAGAGAGAGAGAGAGAGAGACAAGTCAAAAGGCTTATGATGTGTCCAAATGAAGATGATTATTTAATGACTGAAGTCTTGTGGGAATAAAACTCTAGCATTTAGTAAATTATTCATCTAAATTATAATATGCTGCTACTTCATTCAAAACTGTTTTGAAGGGAATTAGAATAAAATTGACATAAAACTTGACAAATAGCATCTATCCATATTTTATAGTGAGGATGAATTTAATTGTCAGAGGCAGAACTTAAGATGGCGCCCAAGGTTTTCAGCTCAGTCTCTGGGACTGTAAATATGATAAAATATCACACACTTGATTATGTTAAATTACCTGGCAAGACAAATTTTGTTGGTATAATTCAGGTTACCACGCCGTTGACTCTGAGTTAATTAAGAGTCCATTTATCCAGGTGTGTCTGATGGAATCCTCGGAGCCCTTTCCAAGCAGACATCTCCCTGGCTGGGGCGAAGGGGGCGCAGAGAGACTAAGAGATCTCTGAGAGCCCACACTGGTGCCCAGGCAACTCATCATGGACACACAGGCCCTGGAGCTGCGAGGAACTGGGTTTCCAGCTTGTACATTCTCAGCAGAAAACAGCCTGTCTGCAGGCCTACCCCCTGCCCAGCGGGGAGCGGAGCCAGCTTAAGCTGCTCAGTTTGCTATGGGGCAAGTAGGAAGCTAATGCCGATGAAGAGCCTGAGAGCTAGTGGATCACGCCAACACGTTTAAGACTTCCGGAGGCTGAGTCTGCTCTCGTTGTCTCCAAAAATAAGAGGAAATTCGTGTAAACAAAATGAAAACCTGAACTGGCTGGGAAACCAGCAGTCCAAAGTTGTATGGCGACGAGTCACAGTTCTGTGCTGTCAGATGGAGGGACTCAGGAGGCTGAGAATCTTTAGTACTGGGAGATGAGTTCAACATGGTGCCATGAGAATTTATTCTAGGGCGTTTGTCTTTTGAGTGTTTCAGAAAAGAGTTTCCTCTTCCAAATAAAGGAAGAGTGGTCACCTGGCAGGTGTGCTCACCAAACTGTCGCACAGAACCGGGGCACACACTCCTTAGCCTGTGTGGTCATTTCTCAAAGTCCAAAGCTGTACTAAACTCAAGGGAGCTCACGGACTGGCTGACATGTTTAATTTTCACTTGTCATGGAGAAAACTGTCTGACAAGTCTTAAGTAATGGCCCGATGTCTGTCACCTGGTGTCATTGGGGAAGCATCAGAGCGAGTGACGGAATTAAATATTTGTGAATAAATTACTTGGGAAATTGTTAGTTAAATTTGCTTGCTTTGAATATACAAAAAAGAGTGCAAACATTTTCGAGTGATTGGGAAGGCAGACAGGACTAGAAAGAAATTGTATATTCTGAAGCCCTTTCAATAAATCCTGTTCAATAAGTCCTGTTCAATAAATCATTTTGTCAGCTCAAAACTCTGCGATTGATTAGAAGGAAGAATGCATCAAAATGATTCACTGAGAAGAGATGTAATCTGACTATTTTACTAGAGTTATATATTATTCTGTTTATCATTTTCTCTTCTGCAGCAAGACTAAAATATTCTAGTTTTTTTAAATAAAACCATTGTCACATGGAAATTCTTCTCCTTGGTGATCTTATGGCCAGCTGTTAAGCTGACAAGACGGATATTTAAATCATAATGATTTGAGACTTATTGTCTGATCCCACATGTGGCTCCCATTCCTGGGGTAAAACAGCACCCCCTTTTTGGCCAACGACATTTGACTTTCTTGTAGATCACTGTCTCCAGTATAATGAAAATCACTGGCCTATGGAACTGTGTTTTCTTAGGAGATAGAAAAACTGAAGTTAAAAAAATTGAATGCTTCAGACATGAATATGACAAAATCTAGTGACAGCAATTGTTCACTTGCTCTGTAGTGAGCGTGCTGCCATAGGAGAAAGGCCCAGAGACACGGAACATACTTGGATTCTAGTCCATGCATTTTAGGTGAGGCTGCAAATCAACATGGCAAACATGGACAGTCCAGCAATGAAAAACATAACTAGGTGTGCACGTGGGCTGAGGAGCCGGCATGGTGCCCTCTACACCGTGGCCCTCTGTGGGAAGGACACTTCAGACCAGGGGCATTTTCATTCACTGTGACTCACTGGCGTCTGGATGGCCGACACCACGCTGAGTCGCAGCAGGAAGATGAAATGGTTCTACCTGGTGTGTGACTTTTTATTTCATTGTAGTTTGCTTTCTTTAAGATTTGAACTTTCTTTGTGGAATGTAAGTCCGTAAGAATTTTCTTAAATGTCCATAGTGCGATAATTAGGAGCAAAGTTTCAGATCTTAGTTCACCACCCACCCAGCGTTAAGGGACTGGGTCACGTTAAGAAAGTGATTCAGTGTTTCCAAAGTGCAGGGTTTTCATTTTAGAGTAGTTGAAACAAATGTCTGTTGTCATTGAGAGATTTGAGAGCAAATATTAGCATGTCTCTCCTTATAGCCAGTGCACAGTGCAAATAGTTAATTCCTGTTTTAAATTGTATTTGTACATGCAGAGTAAGAAGAAACTTGAGATAACTGTTCAGATCTCTTAGGCACTGAACATACCAAGCCATTGGCTGTCTTTCTTGCGTTAGTCAAGATTTTGCTTCAATGAAATGTTCTTTGCCTGTGGGCATAGTGATTGATTTTTATCGCCTCAGAAGAACACTGGAGGCAAGGGTTACTTTATTTCCTCGAAAAGAATCCTTTCAGTTCCCCTCATCAGCTTCTCTGTTGGAGGCTATGTACACTTACAATCGTAGTTGCATGTTATTATTTAACTAATAGTGGCTGTTAGATTAATGCATAGGATTTGAAAATACAAATACTAATTTGTGTTTTGTTGTTTTTAAGAAGTTTACTACCTCACAAGGCTGCTGCTGACACGGTGTAGGTATTTATTGGGTTGTTGAAAACACAGGGTGTCTTTTTTCTGTTTATATGAAAAAGTGTGTCATGACTTCTCCGACGACCCCGTAATTTTTATAGTGTTTTCACTGGTTCACTTTTCCTTGGGTGGGTACCGTGTGGTGTAGTGAGAAGGGCTTGAGAGCAGGAATCGGGCTTTGAGCCCGGGAGGCACCCCGCTGGTTGGCTACTTCCAGCCAGTTCCTGTATCTCCTGTGCTCCAGCTCTCAGTAAAGGTTGTCTGAGAGCCCCTGGTCTTCTTACAGTCGCAGGGAAACTTGAACAACAAACTAGTTGGTGAAAATGTGGTGAGGTTACCACTGTCAGATGTGACTTCAAGTAGCCGTTTAGGAAATTTTCTGGACAATTTTCAGTAAGGTGATATTTGGTTGGGAAAAGTAGATCACAGATGGACTCAGCGAGTAATATTTGTACTTTCAATAGAATAAAATAATGCAGTCCCCTGAGAATGAAGAACACGTAGGCTTTCTTGATGTCTGATGTTCTTCAAGGCTGGGTTATGGCAGTCAATTTAAAGATAGCATCCAAGGACTTGGAGATTTTAGGATCGTTTCCAGATTGCCTGCTTAGGGAAAGCTTCTCGCCGCACAAGGCGTCATCACACCAGGCACGTCCATGGCTTCTCGGCTGGTTCCATTTCCGCCCAGTCTCCGCTTCTGTGCCTCCTCCTCAAGTTATGGCATTTCCTGACTTGGGACTTCACATTTTATTTTCAGTCAGTGCCTCATACGCCTGCAGCAGGCCTTGCTGTGCTACTTTGTCATAGTTTACAGTCATATTATAAATACCTCGTTGTGAGAATTATTGCATATCATTTCCCACGGCAAGTAAGGAAATGTCAGTTATTCCACAGAATGGTCATTATGGGAGCTGAACAAATGAAATAAATAAACAGAACAAGTTCCCATCAGTCATCCCAGGGTTCACGACTCTCCCTCCTGTGGAGCTGCTAATACGTGAACCTGCGGCTTGATGCTGATAGGAGAAGAAGAACCTGCTGCCCGGTTGGTTCAGGCACAGGACCGCCAGCAAGCTGCGCTCCAGCCTGCGCCGCAGCTGAACGTGCTGATGGAAACGCGTCACGGGGAGGGTGAGGGAGAAAACACTGCCTCGGTGCGGGCGGCCACCGCCTCTACAGGTTGCTGAACAGCCTGAGCGTCCCAGGAGGCCGCGAGGCACCGGCGCGCAGCCGACACCCGTCCGGGGCCCAGCGGGCCTCCGACAGGTGTGTGGGGTCTGGCGATGGGGGGGATCACACGTTTGTCCGTCTTCGCGTTTGAAACGTTTTTTCACCACAGCTCGAAAACCAGTTGAAGATTTCAGTACAGATATTCTTGTCTTGGAGACGTGGCTGACTGGCTTGTAGCCGGACTGAAGAGCGCGTCCTGGGGAATGGCCGGCCGCCTCTCAGGGAGGGAGCCAGAAGCAGCCGCTGAGGGGTGCAGTGAACGAGAACCAGTGTCCAGTGCACTGAGAACATGGAGGGCGCAGAGACTTTGCTTTTAATTGAGATATTGGCATTTTTAAATTTAGGGCAGACACACTGGAACTGGGGAAAATGTATCTTGTGGAATCACAGCTTGGGGCGGAAATGAAGGCACATGAGCCCAGAGTGGTGAGAGGCGAATTCCGTTGGGATGCTCGTCCTGAGTTTGGGCCTGTTAGGAGGCGCGGCTGCAGGCGTTCACGTTTAGAGATGTCGGGGGAGACGCCTGCTGCCCCACCCGACTAGAGGGCTGAGGCCACTGGCCGGCCATCGCCTGAGAGGCCCCGCTCCCAGCCGCTCCCCTAACCACAGCCTTGAGCACCGGCCAGCGGGTGGGACTGATGGCTGATGGACCAGCCGCTTCTTTTCAGACCTCACTCCGCTTGAATTACTGCTTGTGCTCTTCAGTGCAGAGTGATACAGAGTCAAAGGCCACCCGCTTGGCATAAATGGGACTGGCGCAGCGTCACACTGGCGAGGGAGCGTGACCTCGGGTTAGAGGCGCTCAGTCCCGCTTCCCGTTTATAACCCTTGAGGCTGAATTTCTCATCTCAAGGTGACAAGGACACTTTGTAGGGCCACAGGGAGCATTTCCAAACCACCTATACAGTAGGTCTCGCCGTGCTTGTAACGCGCCGTGTTCATTTTTAGTTATGTGGAGTTATGTCAGTGACGTGTAAGAACAATCATAGATTGCTTCTGTCTTTTGGAAAAAATAGGTTCATCCTCTGAAGTGAAAAAAGTAAAATCAGCCTTTGGGTACCGCTCTGGGTTCCTTCGGTACTGATACAAGCTATTTTTCCACACATCCTGGGAGCAAATGGAACACATGGGGGCTTAGTGAATCTATCGGGAGCATTTGTGCTGATCAACCTAAAACACCATGTAAACAGGAGAAGTCATAGCTGATTTCAAGTACATTCTGAGAAGGAATAAGGATCCTTTGGGTAAAAATAGTCAGCCACGGGGAAGTGGTACATTTACGTAAAATAAGGATAATAACATCTGAAAAAAGATGGAACACGATTTGCTCTTAGTCATAGTCTCGCCTTCCTGCTATCGGCAGGGGAAGAATAAGATTGATTGCAATCAAGCCTGGTTTGTGTGGGCGAGAGGGGAGGGAGGTTCCGCTCGGGACTGACCCACTTTGCTGTGCGGTCGCGCCCTGATGGTGTGTGTGGCTTTGCAGATCTACTTGCGATTCCTGGACTACGAGATGCAGAATTCCAACGAGTGCAAAAGGAACTTCGTGGCCGTGTACGACGGGAGCAGCTCCGTGGAGGACCTGAAGGCCAAGTTCTGCAGCACCGTGGCCAATGACGTGATGCTGCGCACGGGCCTCGGCGTGGTCCGCCTCTGGGCGGACGAGGGCAGCCGCAGCAGCCGCTTCCAGATGCTCTTCACGTCCTTCCAAGAACGTAAGGTTCTCCGCCCTGACCGCGTGCGCTTCAAACGCTCATGAGCTGCGCGACTCAGAAGCGTTAAAGCGTTTTCTTCCCGCAGCCTGAGCATAGCTGGGCGCCCCCTAGTAAGTCCTTAGAATCCCTGAGCTTCCGCTCCCTTCACGTGGACCCAATGGCAGGAGACACTCGCTGACGTGTGTGCGCTCCTGACTCTAGACCCTCGCTTGGAAGCTAAGAGGGTCCCGGTGCCCCCTGGGCCGTGAGTTTGGCTCTGGTTTAGCTCTTGCCAAGCACTGGGAGCCAACGCACCAGCTTGTGATGGAGTTTGAGTTTAAATCTTAAAAAGCTGCAGAGAACGAGTTGCTAGGGTTCCTTTTGCAAGTTTCTCTTGCAGTCCCATTTATTTCAAATAGCGCTGTGTCTGCAGAGTTCCAATTACAGCTGGCTGAGATAGAGATGTTTGGGAAAAGAGTCAACAGAAAAAAATCAGAAAACATTTGAAATGGCACAAAGGGTGATGTCCAGAGATATATGCAAAGCCCAGCAATTTCAGAAAATTATGTTCTAACAAATAATGACTCATATTAATAGATATATTTGGAATGTTCTCTAAAAACCCTGAATTATTCATGTTTAATAAATTTATACCAGTGAAAAGTAACCCTGAGAAATTCAGCTTTAAGGACCTTGCATTTTGAAGTTAGAGATTTTGACTAGAAGACAATGTAATGCTTTTGAAATTTCAAGGATGTTTTTAACCATAGACCCAGCATTCTGTTTTCCAATTCACAAATGCTAAAAGTATTAGGCAATTCGTTCTTTAGCATGGACAAAAAGTTTGGCTTTACGTCTCCTTCTCGTTGCCCCGCTAGCATTCAAGGGCCCTGTCAGACTCAGTGTCACGCGGCCTTTGTCAGTCTCGTCCGTGGTGCTAACCATCGCTCCCGCACTGCTGTGGGCGTTAGCTGTGCGCTACTATCATTGTTTTCGTTTCAGTAGCTGACCAGTATGTTAGAAGTCGTGTGGCTTTATTTCAGCAAGGTACCTGGTCCAAAGACAGTTCTGATTTCCTTGACTAGAATAGGAGGAAATCCAGGTTACGCAGCAGAACATTTAGTGTTTTCACAATACAGCGTCTTGATGCTGATTGTTCTCCGATGCAGTAATTCCTGCCTGTGGTGAGGGCTTAAAAGGTACTTGATTCAACATTCTTATCTTCTTGAAAATAACACACCTCATGGGGATGATCTAACTGAATGGACACAGCTATGGAAGCACAAGCTAATATATTCTATCACAGATGCCAAGTTTTTAAAAATATCACAACTCTGCGATCTGATCAAAAGTACACCATGAATGTATAGGGCTAAGTGAACATAGACATTCTTAGGTTTCAAATCTCAACTAAAAAAATAAATAAAACAGGACAGAAGAACTAATTCCTCTGTCTTCCCAAGGTTTGATTTCCTTCAAACGCAATACGAGCCAAACATTTTTAAATGGTAGACATCTTTTTTTTTCCTTCTTTTGAAGACTTACTTATCATACAGAACTGGGGTACAGGCCAGAGATGCGGAGGGTGAGAGGCTTCACCAGAGACAGAGTGGGGAGCAGAACAGGCAGATCGACGAAGTACACTGCTGAGGGGAGCAGCGGGCGGGCCAGGAGAGGTCTGCCGCACCCTGGGGGTCACCTCCAGGGCAGGGATCGAACTCATGCGGAAGTGGCTTTAGCTTCTCAGTGCTGTGCTTTAACCCGCTGCGCCACCAGGGAGGGCCAACAGACATATCTTAACGCGTGGCTGTTATGGAATGTCCAGTGAACCGCCCAGGAAGACAGCCTGTGGGAAGCTGTCGGGTCAGAGAGCAAGTCACACAGCCTGGGCTGTAAGAAGGCCAATGAGCTTCATGGTTACCGCTCTTGGCTCACCCCCGCCCACCGCCGCGGATTCACCTCTTTGGAAAAGGCCCCGTTGTGTAACCACCTCCTCTCCTCAGACCTCCTCGTGCACCCTGCGTTTCCCACCCTGACCCTGTGGGACGCTTCTCCCACCTTTCTCCTCCTTTCTGAGCTCCTCCACCCAGTCACCCCCGCTCTAGAGTGCGCAGCCACCTCACAACTCCTCTCCTCTGTGGTGTCCCGCTCCCGGTTCAATCCAGAGCTCTTTTCTGGCTGTCATCAGTGACGTCAGGGAGCAGTTGGCTGGGGCTGACCAGGACGCAGAGGCACCTGGTGTCCTGGGAAAAGGTCACAGGAGAGGGGATGTTTAGCATAGGAGTTTTCAATGTGATAACTGATGTTGAATGATGTGGATTAATATCTGAAAGGTGAGAATAATGTTTTAAGTGAGTTATAAGGAAACATTTGAGTATAATTTAGAGAAAAATGTCTGTCTATCCCATAGGAGTATTATATTTCATATCTAAGTGGAGTTCCATGCAAGATGTGGACTCTGGATGGAGGCGATGAGGTGTGATGACGTCACGTCATCTGTGTTGGGTGGGGCATGGACTGCCTGATGGTTAAGGCCCCTCTCCACCATAAGATGGGTTAAGAACAATTCTACTTACATAGGAAGAGGTGAATTATGTCCTAATGTGCCTGTATCTATAGAAACTTTTTATTTGTGCTAAAAGATAAAGTTTCCATGCATGTTATTGAATCATCTCTGGAAGTCATTCAAGTCATTCACTTTCTGATGACAAATTCAGGAGAAATGGAATGTTCTTCCTCCTTGGGAAGGAAGCACCAGCCTTTGGGTCCGCACATGGGTGGAGGGTGTGCTCCTTGGGATGATTTGTGTCACAGTGACACTCTCTGTGATTACCTTATGAATTTATAAGCTTCAACTGAAAGAAATTTATCTTTGTCATGTAGCCTATGAAATTTGTTTTATCTGTATTGGCTAAAACTTTGCAGAATTCTCTTATATGCCGAGGATCAAAGCCCTCTCCTGAAAAAAAAGGTGGGGGCAGACAGTCTCTCTGCATTGAAATCAAGGCATTGTAGGTAATCGGTGAACATTTCAAAACGAGATGTGAACTTCAGTTTATCAATGCTACCCTGAGAACATGCCACAACATTCCAGTAGCTGTCAAGATGGCTTATGTTTTAGGGCTCAGAGAGAATTTAGAGGTCACCCATTTGATCCCAACCACTTTACGAATTCAGACAAATAGAAAGAGGACCCAGGGAATTTGACCGATTTGCCCTGAACCATTCGCCTTGTCCATGTGTGAGTGACTTGGTAACCACCAGAGGGAGGCGCTAGACCGGCCTGCTAAAATTCTAAGTCGCTTGTTTGTAACTTGCAACTTTTGAGGGAATGAACGGAGCTCCCATCTTCTCAGGGAGGGTGATGCTGATGAATGAGACAGGAGGACAGGGCAGGAAGAGAGGAGGAGTGGGCAGCCCTTGGGGGTCATCCATGCGGTTGGAGCTCGCCCTCCGGCGTTAAGCGCCTTGCCGCTGTCTGTACCACCTACGGCGCGTGCGCGTGTCGACCTGCCCCTACGGTCGCGCGGATTCATGACTGATTGCGAGGGAAATTCAAGGATAGAAGAGATATGGGCATACGTGAGATGTGCCTCTTCATGTTGAGGCACTTGCCCGACCTTTTCCAGTGTTGCACGAATTTGTGGTAACCAGAAAGGGTGATTATCAACAGAGCTGTTTCTTGTTTTGATTTCTGAAGTTCCACCTTAGTTTTTTTCTGCTTTTATTTAGAGCTTTTTCCCAATGAAATATCAATCACTTAATACTTGATTAATGGGTAGTCTGTTTCTGTTAAACACAAACATACAAGAGAAAGATGAAAGCAAGCTGTTTCCTTGCAAGCAAGCAAGCAAGGACTGTTGTTGACAGAAACTTGAAGTGACATCGTGGATTTAATTTCATCTTAATTTGTGGCAAAACAATATGGAGTATAAACTACATGTCTATTTACATACATGCCACAACATTTATGCTTAAAGAGGAAAGGATGGAAGGCAGAGTGCTGAGATGAACCAGAAGATTCCTACTTCTTGATGTAGAAACCCTCTCCTTGAGATAGGCAAAGCCTGTGAACCTTGTGGGTTGTCATTCAGTACTTGAGCTTATTTCAAGGTGGAAGTTTTTCTGCAGATGTCTCTAAGACTTTGAGATTATCAAAGGAGAGATTTTCTTGGGTGGGCCTGGTCTCATCAGGTGAGGGCCTTGGTGGGCCTGACCTCCTCAGGTGAACTCTCTAAAATAAGGTGACATATGCAACAGAGAGACTTCTGGGGGAAGAAGCCAACAGGAATGCAATACACTGCCTGCCTATAAGAGGGGAAACACCCTGGCTACCTGTGAGCAGGAACATGGGCAGACACTCAGTCATTTGTCCGCAAGGAGCTGAATTCTGCCAACAACCTGAATCTGCAGGAACAGCTCCCTGAGAACCAGGTGGGAACCACAGCCCCTGCCACACCAGGCTTGCACCTGTGGGCCCTGCCAGAAGAGCCAGTGCTTCGACTGCTGAACCTGTGGGATCAGAGCTGGGTGTTTTAAGGTGCTCACTTTTGTCACAGAGCCCGAGAAAACCCTGGCGAATCTTGGTGCAGAAAGTGCTGCTCTGTCAGATAGCAAAAATGTCAAAGCAGCTTTAGGATCAAGCCACGATTATAGGTTGGCTGAATGATGAAGAGCATGATAGAAAAAGCCCAAAACGCCTTAGACAGATGGTTAAAATAAACCTGCACTTGGCAGGCTGCCGAGAGCTGGGCTAGCAGGAGGCAGGAGACAGGAGGCAGGAGGCACTTGTTATTAGAAACTGGGGGAGGGGAGAGCCTTGATTTGCCGTGGCAGGAAGCTTGGTGAAATCGCGTCCTGCAGGGCTGTGCCGCCGGCTTGTAAGTGACACACATCACTGCGCCGCTAGGTAAACACCGAGGAAGCGTGGGTGCTGCAGTCCTGGCCGCTTATAGTAACATGCGGGAGAGGAGAAGTAAACCGAAGGAAGAACTATTCAACAAAATGGAATTAGAACTGGATGACTTTGAAAAATCCCACCTCACCAGCTGGCAAAGATGTTAAAAATCAGACGTGACGGCAGAAAGTGTGGTTGAGAGAAAGGGCAGCTGCCCAGACTCTCTAAGCCACCAGAAGCAGCAAAGAATCTGTGTTCAAAAGCTAAGAGGTGCTTTTGAGAGGTCAAGGTTGTGCCTTAGGGACCCTGTACCTTAAACTACAGATCTTGCAGGGAGGCGTGACCCTCAGCCATCTCAGCAGGAGCGTGGGAGAGTGAAAAGAACATCTCAGCCACCCATGAGGGAATTTCAAGCGAACCCCACAAGGTTCTTGGGAGGACGTTTCAGCAGAAACACTCTGAGCTTGGATTGAGAGAGGCAAGTGTGCCGCATGAAAACCACAAGTGTGCCACCGGAACCCCGACTTCTCCAATGGCCCGAGGAAATCTTATAAAACAACTCAAGTGCAAACTGCCACCTCTCATGAGAGAGGGCAGATGACTAGACAGAGCCTCCCTAGAGCCAGGAGAGCAAAGGCTGCGACCACAGAGCCTTCTTCCTAAAATCGGAAGCATAATCAATAGACAGCCACTTGCCCTACCCGACTGCAACATGGTGGGGCCCTGGGGTTCCCCTGGCCTCTCCTTTCCCCTTGTTTGAGCCAGAATCTCTGTCATGCTGATGGGGCCTATTACTGTCCCTTCTTGGTGTGATGGGAGGCTGGGGTGACCTGCCTCCAAGGTTTGAGGGAGACGAGCTGCACCCCCCCAACCCAAGGACGCAGGGCCAGGTTCAGACTCCTGCCTGGGCTGCGTTCAGTTGGTGGTGGGATCTTGGAGTTGCTGGATGAGGGCTACTTTTTGCATCAGAAAGGAGTGAAGCATTTGGGCTCAGCAGGTGGCCCCTGGAGGCAGGGCTGGGTGAGGAACCTGGTCCTGCCACCTGCTGGCACAGCCCTGTACCTGCTTTCCGGGAGGCAGGAGGAGTCTGCACTGTGGCTCACGCCCTGCAATCTCGTCACACTCTACGGCAAAAGGATATTGCATAAGTCGCCAGGCCCCTGTCCCTGGACTTTGGATTGATCTAAAGAAGATTGTCTGGTTGGTCTGATTATACCAGAAAACTATTGATAATATTCTTTATTCTCTATTCAAAGGTTTGGTGTGATGGGGTCTGGGCTAGACAGCCCCCCATCTTTATTCTCCACTCAAAGAAGGTTTAGATTCTAAACCGGGCAAGCCGGGGTAGATTCTAAACTGTGGCAAGTAGGCCTTCTGGAGTTAAAAGAACACTCTGCTGCGTCGTAGAAAGGGCCCTGGCATGAGGACAGGGTGCCTCTTAGGAGACGGGACGACCCCCGTGGACAGCGGTGAGAAGTCAGTGCCTCGGCCCCAAAGCCCGTGGCGCTGTCTCCCGGCAGGCAGCGGGAGAGAGCCTCTGCACTCCCTGGGGAAACCGGCCCAGGCTGCCTGCCTGGATTTCAGCCTCTTGAGACCCAACGAGAAACCCGCTTGCCCAGAGCGCTGGCCCACAGACCTGATGTCTGAAGTCAGCGTCTGTCGTCATTTGTTACCCAACAGGACAGCGCAGTACTGTCGTTACGCTGTGTGACTTGTGTCTGAAGTCACGCCGGCTTATGACATCATAGGGGTTCCACACCCCTGCTGATGCTACGTCCCGTCACCACCAGAAGTCTAGCGCCCATTCTCTCCATGGCCGGGGGCTTCGGCCCAGCCCCTGCTCCGCCCTGCCTGTAAACAGCGGAGCAAATGAGTGGCCCTAGTGGCGGCCAGCGCAGTCTCCGACCACAGCAACAGTCGTAACGGGCCGCTTGAACGCGCTGGATCGTCCAAGTGTCGTCTTCCATCACTCAGTGCTACTTCACGTTTGACTTAACTGCATTAACCAACGTTGACTGTGACTATTGCTCAATTTGGTTCTTCGGGAGATAAAATTGTACCCAGTGCAAAAGATAAAAATTTTCAGCATCAGTGCGACCCTGAAAGTTACGTATCTAGACCGGTGTCGTCAGCCTTGTCACCAGCAAGTGACGAGTTTATCGTCCTACAGAGCCACGTGAGACAAGTTTATCGTCCTACAGAGCCACAGTGCCGACAGTCGGGGGACTTGCTCTTGGCCCACTTCATAGCAAATTCTGACTCACATGACTCACAGACTGTCAGGGTGAGGACGGTGGAAGGCGGCTGCTCCCGAGCTCAGGTGACTCCTGGCTTTCTCACGCTGCCTTTGCACACCCCTGGCGTATGGATGGCCACGGCCACCTCTGCTGGGCCCTGGCCACCCGCGGAATCAACGCCAGCCAGGATCACCTCCTGCTGCAGTCTTTACGGGTGACCTCAGATATCATGCTGAAAACAACACTAATTTATGACCCCAAATGGGTTCCACTGGGCTGAAACCAGGGGTCTAGCAGGTCCCTCTCCTGGGAGGCTCTCCAAAGAGCGAACTTCCTCACCTTCCCAGATGCCTGCAGCTGCTCCTTTACTTTCCTTGACTTGTAGCTTGTCCTTAGTCAGGGCGAGCAGGTCACATCTTCACGCCCTTCTCTGCTGTTGTCACTTCCCCTGGGTGTCCTGCCTCCCTCTGGTCAGCCCCTTGGATTAAACTGGCCACACCTGGGGTGACCCAGGCCAGTCTCCCCCTCATGTGACTCTCAGTTTGATCACGTTTCCATGGCTCCCTTTTGCCATGTAGAGTAAGAAGTTCTGGGAATAGTGGGAATTGGGGGGAGCATTGTTGAGTTTACCAGATGTCTCCCCTCTGTTGTTATCTCTTTGCTGTTATTATACTGATAAGTTCTTTAATGTGAATTATGAAAAATAACTGATGAATTGAGTGAAAGACTGGAGGTCTATGATGCCAAGTGGAATAGCCTATCAAAATGTCTGTTTCCTTTTAAGTTTTTTAAAAAGATTTACTTATTTGTGCATACAGAACTGGGGTATAGGCCAGAGGTGCAGGGGCAGTGAGAGGATTCACCAGAGACAGAGTGGGGACTAAAACAGGCCGACTGATGAAGTCCACTGCTGAGGGGAGCAGTGGGCAGGTCAGGAGGGGTCTGCCGCGCCATGTGGGTCACCTCCGGGGCGGGGATCAAACTCATGCTGAAGTGGCTTTAGCTTGTTTGTGCTGTGCTCTAACCCGCTGTGTCACCAGGGAGGGCCCCTCAATGACTGTTTCTTAATCTACTATTGAAAAATGTTCTTCCTTAGGGAGAAAATAATTAAAAATAAATGATTAGTGTAGGAACAATACAAAAGCAAATAAATGTATCATGTCATTATAAATATGTGATTTCAGCAAGGATGAGCATATTTAGAATTTCAAAATTAATGTTAAGCATGTTCAGAATCACATACGGTCATTTAAAAATGTATTTATTTATTTTGAAGTTGGACATAGGATGAAAAATGCATAGGAGCATCTGGCCAATTTATTCTACCACTTTCTTACCTGTAACACTTTATCTTTAAGCCTCAATTCTTTCTCCATAAAATCGAGGAAGCTTTACAGCTGGTAGCAGTGAGGCTCTTGAACAAAAGGCCAGCACAGAAACTCTGTTGTCTGCTAGGGATTCTCCCTCCCTTCCTCCAGGCATTCCCTCTCTTTCCACACTGGTTGAACCCAAATAGACACGAACTGTCAGAAAGTAGTGGCGGACACGTATCACTGGCCTGGTCATTGACCAAGTCACTGAAGTAGTGTTACGCACGTACATGCAGATGGGTGCAAACATTGGAATGGAAGAACAGCTCCACCCCCCTGTAATTTTTCAGACTAAAGTGAGTCTCAGTTTAAATAACTGTGGCCATTATGCTAATGCATTGAATCACTTAGACATTGTTTGCATAACTTTCCTTGAAAGTTGTAGATCAACATTGCGTCTAGCTAAGGTATGATTTGTGCAGGGGTCAGTGAGTAAGAAAAAAGGCCACAAGCTTCTTCTAACAATTGATAGATCTAGTCGTTATGGATCTGCTTGATTCTGGCTTCACTCCGGAGTCTGTACCTTCACTGAAAATGCACAGACCGCGCTTGCTCTATGGAAAGGGTCGGCTCTTACTTTGAGGTGCGTACATGTCTGCACACCTGCAAAGGTACAAGCTGGGGCCTGCATTGCTGGCTCCAGCCTGTATTTACTGCCAGGTCCTTACCAGGGAGTTGGAATGTTCAACCTCGAAACCAAGTAGAGTCCTTTCCAGAGCAGGGGCTGGACTAGGTTTCACCCAACCAACCCTTGCAGATAGGGGTGCTCCAGCCACGAAGACACACTCAGTCAGCTGGCAAGTTCTACTGCTGAAGAGCACCTTTGTAATCATAGTCACGTCTCAGCCGTACAATGATTCTCGCCCTTAGCTGGCCTGAGGCAGATATAGTCATAGCAGGAAAGCGTGCCTTCGTTTCTCGGAATGGCTCAGTCATGTCCTAGGAAGGAAGCGGTCTCTACACAAGGAATAGAACTTTGTCCTGAAGGTGTTTCTTTTCCCTTAATATAACGGCCTAGGAATGGGAGGGATAAGCGATGCTAAGACAAAGTTCAGGGCCCCTAACGAAAACGAGGGGCCGAATGCAGACTTGTGCGTATAGTACCCTGCGTGACACAGACAGGGGCTGTCTCACGTGGCAGTGCGGCTGCTTTGACGGATAACGCGGTCACTCTGGAGCATGGGTTCAGGGAGCAGATATTGATTTTCAAAAAAAAATGTATGAAGATGATAAAGGGAATGGAAAAATCTATTTCTGGCCTCAAATCTGGTGGGCATTTTTCAAATGAAATGTCACTCCCTCTGCTGCCTACCTGGAGGGCCGAGCGGACGCAGTGCGGTGTGGGCCAGTTTCCCATTGATTTTAGGAAAACTGAAACAAAACAAAACATTTTGTTTTGGGGCCAGTTCTGATGGTCAAACATTTAATATTTTTGTTGCATCTTTTTTCTTTGTTAGACTGTTACAGGGCAGCCCAGAGCGGACTGGGCCCGCCTGTCTGTGGGGCCTCACCCGCGCGCTCAAAATTCAGTTACACTGCAGGGACACACAGAAGGGTCGATACCGGTTTATTTACAAAAGGGGAAAGGAAAAGGAACGACCCAGGGAAAGAGAGATACAAGGTAACTAGAATGCCTTAGGGCTCTGCTGACTTGGAGCTCTGGTAACCAACTAACTGAAAGCCCCCAGTCAGGAGAGCTGTTGCCCGAGGAAGAGTGACCCTTAGACAAAATGGCGCCCTATTTATCCCCCAAAGTCCCAGAATTCCTGCTAGCCCCGCCCTTGGGTCCTGGCATTCTCTCCCTGGGGCTGCTGGGAGTTGTAGTTTCCAATCCCTGGAGTAGGGGGCGGGGTCCAGAAATCTGGAGTAGGGGGTGGGTCCACAAGACTCTGCAGAGCTCCTCAGGACATCCCCCCCTCCCCCTAACAAGACTACCACTGTTAAAATAAGTTCAGCTGCAAACTGTATCTTTTCACATCCAGTTTGGAAGTCTTTGACTCCTGCCTGCGTCCTCAGTGTGTCCAGATGATGTTTCAGACGAGCCCCCAGGAAGGTCACTGAGAGGCGGTTAGATGTTCCTTAGACATGAGGAGCGTTGTTGGCTTTAAGAAGAGGACCGGCCGTTCATACCATTGCCCTGCTGAGGAAGTTCTGCCCCGACCGGCCAGTTGGGTGCTTGTTAAGCACCGTGGGCGGCTGCTGGCCAAGCCCGGCGCGCGCTCCAGCTCGGGGCCTGCACCTGCCAGGCGGAGCGCGGTATGCGCGGGATGTGCGGGTCTCGCCGCCCAGGGGCGCGGGTCCACTTCAGCCTCTGGGGAAAGACTCCGTGGGCCCAGGGGTGGAGGACAACGTGGGCGCCCTGGGCCACAGGGGTGCGGCTGGCCGGGGTGGGGTGGGGGGCTGCAGGGGCAGGGGGCAGACTGGGCGGCTGGTGGGGCGCTGGCCGGGGTGGGTGGGGCACGCAGGTGTGCACGGTTAATTTAATTTAGCCCATAAACCACCTCAGGTTCTTGTGCAGGGAAGCCGTCGAAAGGAATCCACAGACACACTAGATACGCAGAGAGAAATTATTTATACCTGTGACACCGTCTTGCACATGGTAGGGTCCGACCTTCAGCCTTGTAACCTGGACTGTGATTGATTATTTTATTAAAATTTTAAGTCCCACATTGTTGTGGTTGCTATGCTTTCTTCCTTCCCTATTCAAGCTTACTTGAACTACTCAAAAACCCTGTGAATTGCCACTACTAACTTGTTTAGTTCTTAGGAGTCAGCAGTAACTGTAAAACCTGGTAGCAGGTGCTTGCGGGGTTTGGCTTCGCCCACAAGCGGTGCAAGCCTGCCCCCTAGTGGTGGGAAAGGGAACACTCGAAGATTTAAACGTAGACGCAAGTGCTCAGTGAACACGGAGGTTATTAATTATTTAAAAATAGTAAAGCATAAATGTTACACAGAAGTATTCTTTGAGTAGCTAAAATATGAAAGAGAAAATTTCGTTTGATGGGTGCAGTATACTAGAGGGAGAACTACTGAATTGTGAGTTACCAAAGACTTTATGAGCTATGTGGGTAGTCACTGACGCTCTTTTAAATTAAAAGCTCAAATTGAGCTTTGAGTATCTAGCTGTAATCTCAAATACGGATGTATTTTCTCAGTTTTGAAAATATCATTATTGTTTAGGAAAACTTGTCATTTTTAGCCAAGTCTCAATTTTACAGAATCGCTAAACACTTCAGAGAAACACTCCCGCCTTTGTCTGGGAGCCCGAGATTTCTTCCCCGCACACACGGCTGGCTTGGGTGCTCCAGGGGGGTCTGAATATGCCTCTTCAGGATTTAGTGTCAGAAAACACAAGCTACGATCTAGTTAACCTGTGAGTGTAGGAAAATCACAGCTCTTACACTGCGGTTTCCCAGTGAGTAATACAAACACATATGCAAGTCTGTTCTAAGTTCTGGTTTTTTTTTGTTTGTTTGTGTTTTAGAATCGAACTTTAATGCTGTTTTACACAGAGCAAAATAGAGAGTAACTTAGGCAGGAAGTCTTCATTTCAGGAAGACTCTTAGAGAGGTGTATTTACTGTGTGCCAGGCTATAAAAAAGTGGAGACATGCTGCAGGTTTTCTTTTTTTTTTCCTTTAGATTTATTTATTTATAAATCTGGGGTGCAGGCTAGAGGTGCAGTGGATGAGAGGCTTCACCAGAGACAGAGTGGGGAGCAGAACAGACCGACTGGCAAAGTACACTGCTAAGGGGAGCAGCGGGCGGTCAGGAGAGGGCTGCCGCACCCTGGGGTCACCCCCGGGGCTGGGATCGAACTGCACTAGGTGGCTGCAGCCAGCTTGCAGAGCTGCGTCCTGACCCGTTGCGCCACCAGGGAGGGCCCTGCTGCAGGTTTTTCTTTCCACACATAAGGTAGGAGCCCTTTGTCGACAGGCACAAATATTCGACACAAACACACTGACCATTCTCCCTCCCTGCACACGCGGGGGTCAGCTTGGCTGCGGGGCTGGGGGGTTCTGAGAACAGCTGAAGGCGGATTGCAGCCTTCAGTCGGTGCTTCTGAAGGTGGAAGTCTGCGAAGCGCTCTGAATTCTGAGTATTTCGTCACTGCCACTTTATCATAGGCAAATCTTCACTCTGCTTGACATTCTTTCAGATAACTTTAGGATAGATATAAGCAGGCCGCTTTTCAAGAAGTAATAGTCCTTGACAATGTACATTGAATTTTTAAGTGGATCAGATCTGCTGCAAATTAGTGGAGTAGGAGGTCCCTCAGCAGTAGTAAAAGAGCCAGAGAAATAACGCTGAGATTTGGGTTCCGAGCCTTGCACAGTATGGAACGTGTGTGGAGACCGTGGCTTGGAGTGCTGATTCTCCACCAGCAAACACACCCCCTCTCTGGGAGAGGCTAGAAGTCAGCCGGGCCAGAGTGGCCTTTGGCTGAGACATTTTCGTCAATTAAAAATATCAGTTGGATAGTTCTCCAAGGCTTGGATTGCTGAGCCACATAGGGATTAAAAATTAAAAGAACTTGTAGGAAAAGGTGGTGAGTATGTACTGAGGATTAAACTCTTTTAAATGTTGTAAGCTTAAGTAGGATTTAAGGAAAAGAATCCTCTGGTATTAGAGTAACATTTCAAAGCCACATACACAGTACTGTCATGATGTGGTTCCAGTGGCAGAGAATGGATGTCCCAGATCAGGGGGCAAATGGTGGGTGGTGACTGAGCTAGAGAGAGCAGGGGTGTATCTGTGGGGCCTCCTGGTTGGGGGGGGTGTCGGGGGGGGGCAGCTTCCTGAAAGAGCAGTAAGAATGTCACTTGATTTGGGAGGCTGGAAGTCTCTGCAGGAAAGAGAAATGTGGATCTTTAGCTGAATGCTTGAATATGTGCATTTCTGTGAAACACAAAATCAAGGAAATCCAGAACAGCAGTCTCAATTTGGTGTCCGTGAAACTAATCGTGCCTGCCTTTGCAGTGTTTGAGTCGCTCCACGTTTGTTTCTTAGCGATGACCAGATTTGTCTGCCAGTCAAACCGCCAGGATATGATGATAATGGCACCTGCCGTGCTGATCGAGTGCAGACATTTGCATGACTACTCAGCAGCCGAAACAAAAATAAATCACAATCTAGTATTTGGAATTGAAATCTCTGCTTTTACCACGTCACTACTGTGTGATGCTCCGTTACTTAATTTTTGACTAACCCGTCCTGTATAACATTAATTATAATAATTTCCAACTTTCAGGAAAGTAGGTAAATAGTTATGACTCTTTACAGATCATCTTTACTTGATGGGTAAGTGTTTTTTTGTTTGTTTGTTTTTGTTTTGTTTTGTTTTGTTTTTTTTCAAAATCACCACAATTTACGGCAACTGAAGTCATTGGAAGTTGTTTTTTCTCCCCTGGCCTTTGCTAGTGAGCTATGTGGGCTTTTCTCATCCATGTACTCAATACTCCCACCGTGGTCTGCGTCCACATTTTTGACACTATTATCTGCCTCACAGATCATATCAGTTTTGCACAACTATCATGGCCGACCACAGGTGCTCCCCAAAAAGCAGACGTCTGCAATAATAGCGCCTTCATTGCGGTTTACAGTGCAACTGGGTCACGCTCGCTTGAGGCTGTCAGCCCAGTGAAGTGCTGCACGGGCCCATGTCCATTGTCATGACTAACACGCATTTTCTTCCTCCCGGCCTATGTCTAAACTTCTATTACAAGTTTGTTGGTTTGTTTTACTTCTAGGCAGGGGCCCAATATCAAACTGAGCAGAAGGAAGAAGAAACTGTTCTCTTGGGAATGGGGGGTGGGGTGGGAGGAACTTGAAGCCACAGGAGTCGCTTGGCTCCAGCTAATTTTTCTCTGCCATACTACCTACGGGTGTGCGAGACTTGACTGTTATGGTTTTTTGTAGAACTTCTGTAGCAGTGCTAAATTTTTGGTATCAAAAGGCTTTCTACCAGATATGTGCTTGCCAACTCAGATTAATATATTAAGTACATTAAACATTGTCGCTTTCTAAAATAGAAGGGGAAGAATTCATCACAGAGGCATTATGCAATGTGTAGATAATATCGACCATTAAATCTCTACGGATGGATTAACCTTGTAAATTGTGTGATTTGCATATAATCGTGTTCTTTTAGAATGTCCTTAGAAGGGTCACAGATCTATTACTAAGAAAAGAAAAGTGCACTTTACGAGAGACGTAGGAGATTAATAAGGTAAAAACAAAAATTAGCTTGAAAGCACTGTCTATAAACTGTCATCCCTAATGATTATCATAAATATTCTCTTACTCTGAAAATGAAAGGTGTTTTCCTAATATTGAAGTCATACTTATCATTTTACTTTGTTTTTTTAACTGGCCGCTATTTCTCATATTTACATAACCAAATTTCACGGCTTCCTTTTTTTACCTCCTAGTGCTGGAAACATACATTGTAAGAGATCATGGCCCGCTAGACCTGAACTGATTCCGGAGTGTAAATAATATGCAAAGTGGGCTAATTCCATCACCGAGCATGTGCTAACGGGGATGAGCACAGCACATTTCTTTTTTATGTTGCTCAGACTCAGTTTCCCCCAGAAAATGTAGGTGTTTAGCTTCTCCCACATGCTTAGATGCTGTTTCGGAGCTTGATTATCATATCATTCAGTTTATATAAACCTCATTCCTGTTTTGTAAGCATGTCCTTTTCGAAATGAAGTCTTTTGCACAATAAAACTCAGTTTCTACTTACAAAATTTCTGCATAAAGCATTGTAAGTCACTTAAGTTTTGCTAAATGAATGTAGCAAAGTAAAAGAAGAAGCCATATTGACGATGCACTTCATTGTTGTGAGGAAACCCCGTGTCAGCCAGGAAACCCCTGTCAGCCTGCTCTGTTCATCGCTGGGAACTCGCCCCAGGGCAGCAGTCCGGAAGGCTGTGGGATGCGGGATCAAACTTGTGCTGCCGTGGCTTCCCAGAGCTTCAGCACAGGACATGACCACCCTTCTAGGCTCTTGTAATGTCACTTGCTGCCTGGCATCAGTAGTAACTTTTTCTTTGTCTGTTTCTTCTTGGCTCCAGCTCCCTGTGAAGGGAACACGTTTTTCTGCCATAGCAACATGTGTATTAACAACACATTGGTTTGTAATGGACTTCAGAACTGTGTGTACCCTTGGGATGAAAATCACTGTAAAGGTAAAGATTAGTCCTTAAAATTTGCAAAATCCCTGTTCCTGAGGGTGGGGTGGAAATTTATGCCAGTGTTTATTACATATATTTTTAAAAATATTTATTTGTGTATACAGAACTGGGGGACAGGCCAGAGGTGCAGGGGCGGTGAGAGCATTCACCAGAGACACAGTGGGAGCAGAACAGCGCAGCTGATAAAGTCCGCTGCTGAGGGGAGCAGCGGGCGGGTCAGGAGGGGTCTGCCGCGCCATGTGGGTCAGCTCCCTTGCGGGGGATCAAACTTGTGCTGCGGTGGCTTCCCAGAGCTTCACAATGCGGCACTTTAACCCGTTGCGCTGCTAGGGAGAGCCCATTTCCGTTTCAAAGAGAGAGGAGTTAGAGGCATTCATGCACATGTGGGCGTGATTCAGAAGCGGTTTGCAAGCTGTGCCTGCGCCTGGGCTCAACCGGAAGTGTCGTCACCCATTACTGCAGTGGCTCACCCCAACACTTGAATTCTCATGAAGGCCCCCAGGACCTGCAGGCTCATGGGGAGAAGGGGCGCTTGGGCTGCTTGCTCCTGCCCCGCCCGGCTCCCCCCACGCCCCTCGACCCTGCCAACACCGGTTTCTGCTCCTTTTTGCTGCAGCCCCTTCCTGTGGCTGAGAGTAGCATCTCACTTGGTTTCATTTGCATTTCCCTGACGATGAGCAAATCGCAGTAGGTCTGTGAGAGTGGAAATCTTATCAAGTGTCGTGTCTGATCACAGCAGGATCAAACCCACATCCAGTCATTATTTTTCAAAGATTTATTTATTTGTGCATACAGAACTGGGGTATAGGCCAGAGGCGCAGGGGCAGTGAGAGGCTTCACCAGAGACTGAGTGGGGAGCAGGACAGACAAATCAACCAAGTATGCAGCTGAGGGGAGCAGCGGGGAGACAGGAGGGGTCTGCTGCGCCCTGTGGGTCACCTCCGGGCCGGGGATCGAACTCGCAGGGAAGGGAGTGCGGCCAGCTTGCCGTGCTGCGTCCTAACCTGTTGTGCCCCCCGGAGCGGGGGGGGGGGCACATTCAGCTTTTTGACCAGTGCGCTCCCAAGTGTCCTGCAAGGCGTCTTATAACCCTGCCCTGGCCCATCCCCAAACCTACATGGACCTTCACTGTAAGGCTGCAGGCCACCAGAAGGCCACTGCCAAGTCTGGGAGACCCAGCCCTTGTGAACACGAATCTCTGAGTTTCGTTTTAAAATACCCGTCTAGAGTCCTTGAAGCCTGTGCAAAGGCTCCTGCCCCCTCCTTCACGCTGAAGCTCCCCGCCCGTGTTCCGATGGACGCTAACTCGGGTGGGTGTCTCTTCTGTTTGTTCTCTGCGCTCCTCCCCTGTAGAGAAGCGGAAAACCAGCCTGCTGGACCAGCTGACCAACACCAGTGGGACTGTCATCGGCGTGACCTCCTGCATTGTCATCATCCTTATTATCATTTCTGTCATCGTGCAGATAAAACAGCCTCGTAAAAAGTACGTCCAACGGAAATCGGACTTTGACCAGACAGTTTTCCAGGAGGTGTTCGAGCCTCCGCACTACGAGCTGTGCACGCTCAGAGGCCCGGCAGCCGCGGCCGACTTCGCGGACCTGCCCGAGGACCTGGAGAGCTACCACAAACTGCGCAGGTCTTCCTCCAAATGCGTTCACGACCATCACTGTGGATCCCAGCTGTCCAGCACGAAAGGCAGCCGCAGCAACCTCAGCACAAGAGATGCTTCTGTCTTGACCGAGATGCCCCCGCCGCCCGTCAAGCCCCTCATCCCGCCCATGAACCGGAGGAACATTCTGGTCATGAAACACAACTACTCGCAGGACGCGGCCGACACCTGTGACATCGACGAGATCGAGGAGGTGCCCACCACCAGCCACAGGCTGTCCCGACACGACAAAGCTGTCCAGCGGTCAGTATCTCTAGGGGTTTTGATGACAACTATAACCTGAGGACCGAAATGCTTCCAGAATGTTCCATTGTGTCTTCACATTTCCGTTTCTTAATGATGCAAACCAGGGTGGCCATGGCGTCCCCTGGGGCCTAGCTGGCCTCTTGCTAATCCTGGTCCTCCTGCAGAGGTATGCGAGCTCAGGCTGACCAAAGACACACCCCACACACTTCCACACACACACAGCCTGCTGTTAGTGTATAGGGCACTTTTCTTGCAGCACTTTTCTTGCACATGCTCACGAATGTGCCTCCTCGTGAGATTTAGAGACTTAAGACACGAAATGACACCGGGAACAACGACCCTACCCGGTGGTTAACCCTGCTGAGTAATTTCAATATAATAGTAACATAGTTTGCAACATAGCATATTTTTGGTATGAAGATGAAAATATTTTTTCCACATTTCACATCATCTGTATGTGACCAGGTCTATGCTAGTGTGCTATGCTCAAATACCAAACACTTATATTTAAATGAAGCAAAGACTTAGAGACATTTGGTTCCTCTCCCTTTCCATGCGAGACTATTCTCTGTAGGGTGTTACTCTTTGCCGCAAATCAGTAAAAGATTGGAGGAAGGAAATTTTAAATTGAGACGTAAATTTGTTCTAAATTTCAAACCCAGTCCCCTCATAATGTGTTTTGCATGCTAACTAGCTCTTATTTGTTTTATAAACATAGTTCCTTTCCCAATTCCTTTACCTCTTCCAAACCTTAAATATCCTTTTGATATTGTTCTTCCTGCGAGTGGAAGCCATCCACTTCCGCAGCCTGGTGAATTTCTAGGAATGTTTTCAGTAAATGCATGTGTGCATATTTATTTTCTGTGCAAATATGACTGTTGAATGAAATAGCCATAACATTCCAGGTTCTGCCTCATTGGGTCTCTAAGCAAACACGAATCTGAATACAACACAACTAGAGTCTAGAGAAAGTTCCAGGTAAGCCGGCGCCCTTCCTCCCTCCCTCCACCTTGTTTTCTGTTCTGTTTGTTCTGTTGCAGTTGTCTTGTAGTTTTTAGGGCACATGGTGTTTACTCATCATCTCTTGAGGTAGATCCATGACTTCCCATCACTAGAAATACAATGGCTACATGCTGTGGAAGGACGATTCTTACTATCCACAGCTTTGGAATAAACGTTAATATTCTTTCCATCTAGCATTGCGCTATGTGTTGTTAAAGAGGACGCCAAGGGAATCCATTAAGTTGTAAGTTTTAAGGTAAAAATACAGAAACTAGTGAACTCTTCAAAGAACTACCAGGAGAAATCCAAGATTTTCAGAGTAAACACATTTGAGTATTTTCTCAATTTAGCTGGCATCAGTATATAAAGTGGTAATAATTTTATTGACTGAACTCAGAACTCAAAAGCCAAGTACTGTTTGTAGTTACTCGGTTCAGGTACTCTTTATTTTTGCATGAATTATAGCTTCTTTCTCAAAATTAAATGCAGCATGTTTTGTCAAATTTTATGAGAGAAAATTTGAATGCTTGAGAATGGAAAACGTCTGTCAGTGCTGGTCACGTGTGTGTGCTTCTGTCTGTCATCGGATGCCACAATGGCTTCCTTTTAGCACTTGCTAAACTCTATTAGGCTCATTTGTCTCCAATTAAATTTGCTTGACAGCTAATCTCTGTAGCACTCTGCTACTTTTTGATGAGGTGAATGCTTTTCCGTGCTCTATATAACCTTGACTAACTGGTGTATTTGTATGCATTTTTCATTGCGAGAAAATGTTTTAACTGTGTTTTATTTTCAGAGAGGAACTATTTGTTCAAACATGGGGACAGTGAAAAGAACATTCTATAGTGAATTGTGAAAAGTGGACGCATTTCTAAATTCATTCCACTGCCTTTATCCAAACTTAAGAATCACAGACATTGTCATTCCTTCGGCAAGACACTCCCGCTGCACAGCGATATGCTCATTTCGTAATTTGGTTTGCTGGCCACCAAGTGCTCCTTAGTTTTTAACGACATTTTGAGATTTACTGGAAACTTGAAGAAGAAATTAGTTCCTGATTAAGACTATCCGACTCTCTCTCTACTGTCGGTTCCACATGACTTCTATGTTGTTTCGTGTCTTTGTTCCATAATTGTACCTGGTGTGACATGTGAACGAACTGGACTTTGGGTGAGCTGTGCATTACATGTGCGTTGTTTGCATTATATAGATGATATATTGGGCACAGTGGTGGTTCCTGAGAGATCTTGAACGTGCCACGTGAAAAGCGAATCTATGGACCTTGGAAACACCAGCTCGAGGTTTTATGGACGATAAACATCTGTCATTGTATCGTGATTAAATACAGCCAGAAGTAATGAGGAAAGGGACTAGATTGCAATAAGAAAAAAAAAAATCTCATTTGGGGTCTCTCCTGTATCCCCCCATTTCCTTTATGTTTTGCATCAAAGGAGGATACCGCATTTCAGAGATAGTTTTTGAAATCAGGTATTTCACCCTACAAACCCTTCAGTAGAAATGTTTTGTTTCGTTAATTTTGGTTCAGCACTTACAATGACTGAATTGACAGTTTGAGAAATACCCTGCATGTCAGTAATGGATATTTGAGTTGGACAACAACCGCCCTTTTTATTAGACACATTGTAAAAAGCATGCATTCCCCAATACTGCTGTTACCTCCCATTTCTTGTGTCATTTGCTTGCTACTTGTAACTTTTTATATAAAGATATATAAAAGTGTATAATAATTTCCTAACTTGAGTAAAGAGAAATGTTTTCTTCTATTAGAGAGAGAGAGAAAACAAAACAAAACAAAACAAAAAAAAAAACTGGCTTTCCTGCATACATACTTTGTATCAACTCTTCCCATCTGAGGAGAGAAGCTGTCCCTTCCTGGTGAAGCTCATTTCTCCAAAAAACTGATTTCTAAAAATTTTATGAAATAGATTCTCCTTTTAAGATGGCAAGTCTTTTTTACATGCTTGAAAACCAGTCTCTTTCATGAGCCCACTCCACAGTTCTGAGCTGTATTTCGACTCATGCACACATAGGGTAACTGAAGGCTCAGTGTAAGCAATCATCACGGTTTAATTAATGAAAGTTAAATCACATCATAGACTTGCTATTGAGTTGTACACAGACTCGATAAAGTTTGATTTAGTGAGAGCGGACTTTTAAAACAGTGAGTGTCTGTTCTTAGAAAATAAATGTTTAAACCAGAAGTACTTACATCTGCTTCCCTGTTTCCAAAACTCTGCTGAGTTCTACGGCATCATGTCCTTTCTGCCAGCAAAGCAGTCTAACAGACTACAGGGCCAATCTTGACTTGCCCTGGCCTGCCGGACCTCACTGCCTGGCATAGGCCCTCACATACCTACTGCATAAGAATTCAACTTCACACCTGCTGTAAAAACAAAAGGAAGAGCAAAGAAAATGTGATGATAGCAATTCTGAGTAATTTATATTGCAACATTGTGACGCCCCTGAAGTAAATGCTTCCATAATTTTGATAAACTGAAGAACAAAATGGTGAACATCATAAAATTAATTTTATTGTTTTACTACATATTTTATATATGTTGCTTATGTTAAAGCGAGACTTTTTATTTGACTGTTTTATTTATTTACCACTACCTTTATGCCCTTTAATTCAATGGTAATGCATTTTAACTCAATGTTAATGTCCAAGATTATGTTTTGAAATCATTATCCATACTTTTTACTATTTCCTCTATACAGAAATCTTTTCACTTTGAATGAATGCTCATAAAAAAATCTGATATACATGTCTTAGAAGAACCAAAGAAACAGAGAAAGTCCGTTAGGGATGTGTGTGCCACACACCGTCCTCGACTCGAGCGATGACAGAGCTTCCGACCCTGGCTCTTCTGAAATGTGCAGGATCCTTCTGACCCGCTGCTTAATTAATAATTGCACCAGAAATCCTTTCATGGAGACCTTTGAAACATCCAACTAACTATAGTGACAAAAGTAGATAGTTTTCGTGTATCTGCAATGCCGTAGCTCAACGGGAAAACAAAACTATTTCAAACGAAGACTGGGTGGTGTCAGTGGTTGTCCCAGGGGTAGTTAACAGTGGACACTGGCAATCAAAAGGCAGAAAACAGTGGTCACACAGGGGCGGGACTGTTGACAGTCTAGATGCTGGATGTCGGGGAAGTTTGACTCGATGAGACTGAAATCAGTCAGCACACTAACAGCTTTTATTGACTGATGTCACGCCAATCGATAGTTTACATTCAAGTGGGGAGACAGAAGTAGGGAAGGAATGAAACGTTTCAGGATTTTCAAGATGTTTTATTTTATTTTAATAAATAATTATATATTTTTTGATAAAGTGAAGTAAAAATCTACGTACACGAGTGCTTTATTAATTCCATAAAATGTTTTCCAATGATGTATCACCACGATGTAAGTTAATTGGAAGTATAGCTGTTTGCCTTCTCTTTCTCTGTTAGAATTCACTTCCAAAAATCTGAGGGGCTCATCATTACACACAGCGCTTACAAAAGCCCTGAATTAAGCTTTTCACTTTTGTCCAAGTGCTTGCTCATTGTCTAATTCAAGGCTGGTATGCTGATTTGGGAAGATGATATTTGTACCTGACTTTATAAACATGCAAATTTTATACATCAGATTTCAAATCAACATATACAACATTTGATGTCATAACTAACTTCCATTTGATCAGCTAATCAAAACATGGCGCACACGAACTGGAGCTCAGTGCCCGTGGACTTTTAATGGGGAACAGCACATCCTGGGGAGAGACTGACTTTTCTGTCTCACGTGATTTTTTTCTCAGTAGAAGTATCTGAATGTGCTGATGCCATCAACTTCTGTTTTCAGTGCTTAATGACGTTTGCTCTTCAAACTTACTTGAATATTCTCTTAAGCTATTTCATCAACCTTTTCTATCATTTTCCTTAAAATGTGGGCTTTCCTCAAATTTGATAGCTTTTTAAAAAATTACACAAGTAAGTTTTTCTTGACCTCCGAATAGCATAATCAATTTTGAAATGTGATGCTGGTTCTTATTTTCTTTTACTAGAGTAATGACCAGTGATTGATGTTTTGGTGGTAAAATAAAGAATAGATTTTTCCTTGTTTTGGAACTTGTATATTTCAGTGATGACAATAAATTCTGTCAGATTCCCCCCACCCCTGAAAATAAATTTTTTCAATTATTTGAATGCGCAATGTACGTGATTTGAAGTGTTTCAGGTTTGTCCAAGGCCAGGTGGTGAGCTGGTCCCTGCGCTCTGTCCACTGCTCATCTTTGCTCATTGTTCATTGCTGTGCTCAGGCTCATGGCAAAGATGCCCTCAGCCACGAAACCGTGAAAGATGACAGGATTAAAAGAGGAGACTTGAATTACCTATAGACCGCTCATTCGTTTAGTCAGTATCTCCTATGCCCTTCCTAAGAACTAAAGTCAATATAATGAAATATAATGTGAAAACTGCCAGAGATGTGTTTTTATAAATGACCTTAGCCAAGAAATCTGAAGTCTTTTGTGGATATAGAATTATCCTGAATAATTCTGTTAATGAGCTTGTTTGTTACACAACAGATTCCTTTAACTGAATTATATTACTCACCTAAGTTCTGAATTATATTACTCACCTAAGTTCTACAGGTAATGAAAATAAACCTAGGTGGCTGGTGTCAGGCATTCAGTATCTCATTTTCTACCGTGGCCTCTGGTTCTGCTGCCCTGGGCTAAGTTACTCAGAAAAGCCCTCTCCATACAGCTTTAACTCCTCAGAGGGATGCCTAATAAACTCAACCTGCTTTGGACTTCTGCCTCTTACTAAGGTTGTCTTCCAGAAGGTTCTTGTGCCTGCCAGTTATGATGGTCTAGTTTGATGGTTCATATTTGCGAATGTTTTTAGCCTTTTTTTATTAGTCACATATATGGACACAAAATACAGAAAGGACCAGAAAATACAGGGTGTACATTATGGGAAGGAGAACACCCAGTCACATCTAATGTCACATCTAACCCAAGCAGCCACAGGCAGTCTTGAGCAATCCTGGCCCCCAGCAGCTCCCGCCCTAACCCCACCTGCTTGGTGGGTGGTCTCCGTGGTAGCTGGGGGGAGCATGTCAGGCCTGTGTTTGGACAGTCGGAGACAAAATCGGCTCTGCGCCCTCGAGGACCAGCGTGGCGGCTCCCCACCGTGAGCACAAGCCCTTCACAGTGTGTCTCCTGAAGGAGCTGGGCCTGGGTCAGTGGCTCCAGAGACCGTCCTCACACCTTTGTTCCACCCTACGCTAGTGATGGAGCCACTGAGGAGGCCTTGGACGGTTGTTTATAGTCTAGCATGTGGTGCAAGGAAACATTCCCCTGAATCACGTGTGAGTTCCTTGTTCATTGCCACGGAGCAAGCCCATCGTCTGTAGAGCGGCTGACGGAGAACAGTGTCCAGGCTGCGGACTGTGTGGCTTCCAGTGTCCAACGCATCGCCACCTGACCGCATCTCAGGCTTATTTTATCCAGTCAACTTACCGCGGGACACTGAACTCGGCGACTCCCAGAGCCCCAAGTCAGAAACCTCAGCACTTGAAGGACAAATCAGATGTCAGTCCCGTGGGTGAGCTGCGCAGGGACAGTTGGGCAGGTGACCCCGGCCCAGCGCCGACCCGAAGCGTGGCAGGACGCAGGACGCACTGGGGGTAGCTGCCCGGCGGGGAGAACCCCAATACCGTTTGACGTTCAGTTCACACTACACATCTGCTCTCTGAAGCTTGACTTTCTTCACCTGATCAATGGGGAGAGCTGTTGCCAGGAGAGCTGGAGGACACCGAGGGGTTCAAGGACAGCGAGGAGCCGGGGCACAGACGTGCGGGCCGCGGGTTCCCTTGTTCCCGGCGCCTCCAGCGCGGGGCCTCTCCCCGAGGTCGCGCTTGGTGGGGCTACAGACAGGTCTTGCTCCCAAGCCTGTGGCTTCCGTCGCTGCGCGAACCTCCTCCCGGAGATGCTGTGGGTGCCGGCCGCGCCGGAGCGTGTGACCGCAGCCCGGGTGGGAGGAAAGCGAGGGCTGGCGAGCCCGGGAAGCGTGCGCGGCGGACTCCTGCGGCCGGGGCGCGCCCGTTGGCATAAACTATGCGTCTGCGCCCCTGCCAGGGCGTGCTGTTAGTGACCCGAGAACGCTGCTTCTGGTTTGGAAAGAAGTAAAGGCGAGCATTCGGACCCATTAGATTCAAAATAACCCTCTAGGGCAGAGTCAGCACAGGTCTGTATGCGGCGCACGATTACGGGAAATTGCACTGGAATAAATCTTTCCATTGATCTGGGCTGAACGCAGAGTCCTGGCCCGAAGCCGCGCGCGGCCGCCGTGCGTCTGGGCTGCGTCTCTCCTGCGCCCTTGGCCCCACGTCCAGGTTCCCGCGGCCTAGCTGGTGGCATAAGCTCGCGGCTGTTGCTGGCTGAGAGTATAGCGAGAAGGACGGGATCTGGCTACGGCATCATTCAAAATCGGGGCTACATGGAGGACGCATTCCCGTTTGCAGAGCCGGCCACTGCGTGCGAGCCGGCCACTGTTGGCTGCGTGGCCAACAGTGTCCACACCACTGTCCACACTTTTTCTGGCCACACTTTTTAAAAAACATAAAGTGCATATTTTTGTTTACATAGGTTGCCATAAGTAGAGAAAATAATGCTATTTT
>NW_004567117.1:46006951-46007721 GCF_000260355.1 Condylura cristata | reverse complement strand
CATGAAAGGCTTTAACGTGGCTTCCCGCGTATGTTTTCCTGTATTTCACGGTCCGTCTCCTTCCCTAAGTAAATATACACGAAGTTCCCCAGAGACAGAAATGTTTTCTGTCTCTTTCCTGAACTCCATTTTAGATAACTGCACTTAGAGGATAAAAGGGAAAAGTAAAGAAAAATACTTCTTGACTAGTTAAAATAGAATTAAAAAAATAACGACTAATTGCATAATGTGCTTGTAGATTGAAAACTATTATTTTATTTGATAAAAAAGAACATATATTCAGTGAGATATGGATTCTCATGAGGTTGCTTAGCAATGGCTTACATTAGTAATTTTCAAAGTAAAGCAAATCTCTCCCTCCCTCTCCTTCCCTTTGTCCACCCACCAACCTCCCATACCGCTACTTTGAGTCTTTTAAAATAACACCGTTTTTTTCCCCCAATGTGAACAATGGCATCGAGTCTCCTTTCCTGTCAGGAGATGTTGGTGGTTTTCTTACACCTCAGAATATGCAGTCACCCACAGTAGGAACAGTGATACAACTACTTTTGAACTATTTGAAAACTGAGGAAGAAAGATGGTTGTATTTTCCTTAGTGTTATTATTAACCACACAGTAACACAATACTTTTTTCTAGCACCAGTTCCATGCATAGTTCTGAAACGAATAGTGTGGATACGAAGGTAAGCCAGTCTGAAAGCGTTCACTTTCTCTCTCATTGAAGCAAGCAGTTCATGCATTAAAGTTCATACTATTTTTTAATAAAGGTT
>NW_004567117.1:45952865-46006811 GCF_000260355.1 Condylura cristata | reverse complement strand
CTATATATATGTATATATATATATATATATACATATATATATATATACATATATATATATATATATATATTTGATGGCAGGTATGATTTTCCACTCATTTGCCTGTGATACTGCTCAGCATCTTATTTTCTGGGCTTTGAAAAATGTACCTGTTGATATAAATGTTTACCTAGACGGAATCTGGTACCTAGCTCTGCAACTTGATGTAGTCACTAGACAATGGACTCACATTACGGCTGTAACAGTCTTCTTCCTAAAATGTAGTCTGTATTTTCTTCCTCATAAAATTTAAGTGACCCACATTTCATTTGACTGGGTCATTTCTTTCTCTTTCTCTTTTTTCTCTTAAAGATTTATTCATGAATACAGAACTGGGATACAGGCCAGAGGTGTAGGAACAGTGAGAGGATTCACCTGAGACAGAGCGGGGAGCAGAACAGACAGATCAAGGAAGTCCACTGCTGAGGGGAGCAGCGGGTCAGGAGAGGTCTGCCCGGCGTTGTGGGTCACTCCCTGGCTGGGAATTGAGCTTGTAAGATGGCTGTGTCTAGGGTCATGGAGCTGTGCTTTAACCCGTTGTGCCACCAGGGAGGGCCTGGTCATTTCTTTGTCTTTAATGATAAAAATAAAATTTTACAAAATATCCTCTTTTTTCTTCTGGCCAGTGACATCCAGTTCCATGCACAATAATAAATGTGGGTTTTATATTTTATGTTCTGATAGGCCAAGTTTGATTTTGCATTTATCTGTTTGTCTCTGAAGTGCTGGATAGCAGGTAATTTGGAAAATAGATATAAATTTTGAAATGTAGACATCTTTATTCTGTGTTCTTGCTCATTAGAGATGAATGTTCTTCCCATGAATGTCAGATGATAGCTAGAGACTTAAATATCCTAAAAAGTAATATTTAAAATGCATCTAGCAAATCAGTTCTACTTCTAATGCTGTGTTTTGCATGTTTAACCAACTGTTTTATTTTTACACTTCTTTACAATAACACTGGTAATACATACAAGTAATTATTTGCACAGAAAGAAAAGTATTTTGAATTTAAGAGATTTAGACATATTGAATAAAGTGGGGAGTCCTCTTTACTTTCTAATAAAAACAAGAGAAAAGGTCCCAATGCCTGTCTTTAAAGGGAAAACCAGTGTCTCTTGATTTGCTGCTTTGAGCACAGAGTAGCGTTATTCAGACTCAATTTTCAGCCAGCGGGTCCATGCATCTACTGGTCACTGCTACATAGTCAACTGCACCCTGGGACCTGCATGCAAGTAGTCAAGGTAAGAGCAAAGTATTACTTAATGCAAACTGTCAGCTATTTCTAAGTATGTTTTATTGGAAATGTGGGTCTGTGTGTCAGTTAAATGATGCCTGATGTCTCTCTGATTCTAAGTTTGAAAGAAAATGAGATGAGGGCAGGAACGAGCCTTTTCCTAAATCCAGTGCCTTTTCAGTGATGAAAGAAACCCCCAATAAATTTGCCTATTTAGCTCTTAGGCAGAAAAACATAGTAAAGTCAATCATCCGTGATGGTTGAGATGGAACTAGGCTTTTGACGGTGGATTTAGCATGGTGAGCACACACGCTGACTTTCCAGGATGCACGCTGGTTAAAAGGCAATGCTACTTCAAGTTAAAAGATATAAAGTGATGTTGCGTCAGCATTTTTCTAACTCTTTTACATGTTCTTTATAATCTGTAACATTTTAAATGTGTCCCTTTCCACGGACAATTTTTAGAAAAATGAGTATCGGTTGCAATAAATGAAATGCACGATTGATTTTCTTTTATATTCATAATTTAATAATTTTAATTAAATTTAACAATTTGACTGCTAAGTAATAAAATACAGAACCTGCTGCCACTGGTGTAGAATAAAGCCGCAGGCTCTCAGACATTGTAATTCCATTAAAGTATAAAATTGCTTTTGAAAGTGATTGTTCTCACAGATAAGACAAATCCCATGATTTCTACTAAAAGATGGACAAGATTAGTGAATGACTAGGAGTCTTAATATAGCTATCAACTATAGCTATACTAGGGATGTGAGTAATGTTATTTGATCACTATATTAGTTAATTTTAATTGATACCTGTTGTCCATCAAAGCCATTCAGTTTTGAGATTTCCTGTACAGCAGTTTCTCTGCAAAGATGCCATCTTCCATCTGCTGACCTTAGCATATGTTCTGCTGGGAAGGCTTATGAACATTAAGAAGAGTGTAGCAATAGATGGATCAACACGAGGAAATGCAGACAGACATACGGACAGATAAAGGAAGATGCCTTTAGTTAAAGCAAGCCATTGTACAGTTAATTCATTTACTGAATTTTTGAATTTTACTTAGTTCTCAACTAATGTACAAAATATAAGTAACTCATTCCATATACACCCCAAATCATCATCTGATTATCTCTCCCACTGGGAAGATAATGTCACTACTACATCAAAATACTAATTCAATAAGAAAAAACCCACCCTATTTGTCGCTAAAATATGATTCTCTTGTTTATGTTTTCGTTCCACCCCCGCCCTCCGCCCCCACTATTATACCTGTTCTTTCTTCATTCTTTGAAACTTCTACCCTATCTCACTTCTGGGTTCTGTACTGGAACTTGCTAAGTCCTGTTTTCTTCTTAATCTATTCTCTGTGAAATTGAATTGCAGCACTCATCAATGAAAGGGCTATTCAATTAAAATGGTTGCACTCATCATGTGAAGTTAGCTAGAAGAGAAAATACCACATTTTCCCTGGTGGCGTGTGGCAATCATCATGCTTCTGCTATTGAGTGTTACTGTAAGTATGTCTCTACTTCTAGATGACATAATGAAAATTGAGTTGCAAAAAAATTGATCCTTGTGGCATTAACACTTTTAATAAATTTTTTTCCACACTGTAATTCTCTTCTGAATGTCAGGTACACAAATACCACACAATGAGCTTTTATAATCAATGTCTCAAACGATTTCAGTCTGAGAACTTCATAATTAACCTTCTCACCTTTTCCTTCCTATTGATTCCTTCCCGGTGCCCTCTGTGTTTGTGAGCGGCATCACGGCTCATCAGTTTCTCCACTTGGCACCCGGGTTCCACTGAGGCATCTTTACTCCCTGCACAGGGAGCAAGCAGACTGCCCCTGGGTCCCGTTGCCTTAATTTTCCTCAAAAACCCATTTCTCTCAATCCATACAGTAACACTCCATGTTACTCTTCATTCTTTCTACCCCATGTCATCTATTTTCAAGCTGAAACAAGAATCATCATTTTTAAAAAAAGATTTATTTCTTATTTATGCACATAGCACTGGGGTACAGGCCAGAGGTGCAGGGGCTGTGAGAGGCTTCACCAGAGGCAGCGAGGGAGTGAGAACAAGTGGACTGATGAAGTCCGCTGCTGAGGGGGCAGCGGGCGGGTCAGGAGAGGTCTGCTGTGCCCTGTGGGTTCACCTCCCTGACTGGGGATCGAACTTGTGCTGAAGTGGCTGTGGCGTGCTTCACCGTGCTGCACTTTAACCCGTTGTGCCACCAGAGGGAGCTGAGAATCATAATTTTTGTAAGCGCTGCGATCTCGTTCTCTGGCCTAAAACTTGACGGCATCAACTGTAAGAGAGCACCATGATCCTGATCGTGGGTTGGGCTGCCCAAGGTCTCCCACCCCAACTGTTCTTACAAAATGACTTTGGAACTCCCTTTGTGGTAAGAAGGTCATGTCCTTGCCTGCTATCCATGTGGCTGAGAATGTGGTGGAAAATCACTGGGGGCCTCCAGGGCCAGATGACACGGTGGTGACATGCCCACCTGGCTCTCCTGAGACCCTCGGCTTTGTGCTCTCAGCTCTCCTGGAGGCCCACAACACTGCCAGGCTGTGAGGGGACCCGGCCCCAGTCAAGCAGTCAGAATCAGCCACAAGGACTGTGAGAGAAAACATCACCAACTGACGACAGTCAGGGCGGGTCTTCCCCGGGGGGCCCCAGACACTGGGGAGCAGAGGCCAGAGACACGCTGCCTCCTGCAACCCCGACACACACGCATGTCTAATCCCAACTCACCCTCAGTGACGTCCATCTTACCTTTTCATGCAGGCTCTCTGGCTCCCTTTGTCACCTGTCCTCTGTGCTCTTCCTTCGTCACCACACTCCAAACCCCCTCTGGCTTGTGGGATTACAATCTCCATGAACACACACACACACAGCTGAAAGTGAATACAGTCATTTTAGCATCGTGTTAAGAGCAGAGTTTGGCCTCACACTCAGCAGAGTTTCACTTCTTAGTGGGAAGGAACTTTTCTAATATTCAGTTTTATTACATTTTTAATTGGGACATTATCTAAAGGATAATGCTACCAGAACACAGTAAATAATGAAAAGCGCTTTGCACCACATTCAGTGGGAAAACCAGATGTCGGGGAAGCTTATAGTATTTGTAATGAGCAGGGTGAGTGCACATCCCAACGCACCCTGGTCAGCCCCTGTGAACACCAGCTGTCTCCCCATTATTCGTAACAGCACCCTCTCGGTACTCAGAGAGCCCACCCTGGGGACAAACTGATCGTCTGTCTAGTAATAACCACATTCTTGTCACAAGAGTTCTAAAAGATCTGATCTCTCGATTACAAATTCTGTAAGCAGAATTCCATTTTCTTCTTGTTTCATCTCAACTTCCCATTTTTCCAATTCATTGTAGAGCTTTCTATGTTTATGCCAGGCATCGTTCTAAGAGGTCCTTCGAGATTTCCCAGGTTTGTTCCTGGGGCTGTGTTGTTACAGGGCCTCGGGGACCTGGAGTGGTATCTGGGAACCCTGAGCCCCATGAACTGGGCCCTTCAAGGCAGAGGCTTTTCTCTAGCTGTTGGCAAGAGAGGAAGTTGGAGCTCCAGGAAGCCCCAAAGGATGCGCCAGGCTTTCGCTCAGCTGCAGAAGGGACTGCGGGCAAGGAAGATTACTGGAAGATCACACCCCCGGGGTTAAGGGCCCCTGGCACCACAGGTGAACCCAGGCCTCCCGGGCACGCCCGTGGGAGCCGAAGTCTTGACGCGAGGACGAAGCTGAAGTGGGTGTGTCGTGGCGGGACTTCACAAGGAGGCACCGAGCTCTTCGGTAAGTGTGACATCACAAAAAATTGAATTTATAGCAAAATAATGAGCACTGGGAATGGAAACTAGGTAACTAGGTGACGACTATGCTCTTCGTTTAACTATTTGAAAGCCACAAGGGTGTTTAACGGAAAATGGCACCGTCTGGCTGGCGTCATTGGTCTGGAAAGTAAGCGCAGGGGAAGTTGTGGGCTCCGCTCTTGCAAAACAGCTTTCCCATGGTGGCGCCATGCTAAAAATGGAAGGATAAAATAAAATCAGTTATCTGAACTCTAAAACAACTAAAAAGAGGAGCTTACAGAAACGATGAAACTGGAGTGCAGAGCCATGAAATAGAGGAAAGCCCGCAAAAGGGTAGTCATTTCTTTTAAAATATTAATGCAGTAGATACCCGTGGCCCAGACTGAAAGGTTACACAGATCGCTGGTGTTCGCATAAAGGAAGCTTTACTAAGTGATAGAAAATGCACAGTGTTGTAATCAAAACAAGGGAAAGTTTCAGTATAAAGATTCTCTGAGCAGAAAACTGTCTTAGAAATAATGAAAAGAAATCACATCCAGGACATCATCAAACATCCTAAAGACTTGCTTGGTTACCACCACAGATTGTATTTTCCCCAAATTTTGCTAAAGGATCGTGACATGTAGCATGGTGACATGTAGCATTCTCATAAAATGCTGACTCCTCACAAGTAACAGGTTTATTAATTCAAGTAATCAAGGGATAGCTAATCTGTGCCCATGCAAAGAGATGGGATGGACACGCATTGAATCACGTCAGTTTCAAAATAGAAATAGGAAATCTGCGGTTTTCAAAAGAGAAATAGGAAATCCGAGGTGCTCTTTAAAATATTGAATTTATAATAAAAACCCTCTCCCCCCCCCCAAATACTTCAGGACCCAACGCTTTCGCTGAGTTGCATACGTGTTTGTGGAAATAAAGAATACCAATCTACAAGCAGCACATCTGAAAAGCTGAGCTGTTGTTTGTGAGCCTGGAGGGGAGCCAGGCTTCCTGCAGTCAGAGGTTAGAGGAGGGAGAGGAGGAGAGTTCTGACTGGTGGGGTCTTTGGGGAGGGGGCATGTTCCTGTGTTCGCTTGAGGCGGTTGAGGCGGGGTTACATAATTTTGATCTGTTACTAAACTGTGCACCAAACAGAAAATGAGTTTACTGGTTGCAACTTATAATCCAATAAAAGGACTTGCAACATTATAGTAACATGTTATATTGCTATAACATGTAACATATATTACAGATGTCATATTACCTATAAATGGATATAAAGACTAATGCATAACATGTGAGCTATAAATGTATAAAATATAGATTATAATGTATGAAATATCAGTTCATGTGTTAAAAGATGAACGGATATTAACTGATCACATTAAAGCATTTTATTATGTGCTAATGCCCTCAGGAAAAGGTGCTTTCTCTGTCCTTTCTGTAGCCAAGCTTTTTTGCTGTTGAGATTTTCACAAACTATAGAGATATTTTTTGATCAGATTCTTATCCACTGGTCGCTTTACCTTGATAAATAGCATCGTTTTTTGAAGGACTTTCGGATCCATAAGATACCATATGTCACCTTGAAACTGCCCTCAGAGTTGCTAGAGCTGGGGCTTGGGGAACTAGTCATTTCCTTTGCCAGGAGATCCCTGCCCCAGATGTCCCTAAGTATCAGGAACATGCAGAGCCAGGACACCAAGGAGGAGCTGGCTGTCTGCTCTGGCTCGGGGGTCATCAGCCCACACAAGCACGGCTCTCCCGCAGCCCGACTTCCTCTGTCCTCAGTCACCCTCCTGCCGGCCCTCCCAGGGGTCCCTGCTGGCTGTAGCCTGCTCAGACCGCTGGACCCTCAGGAGACTCCTCCAACCCCTGTGCTCTGAAACGCCCATCGGTGCCTCCTCGCCCGGGGCTGGCGAGGCTCCCAGAACTTTTCTCCTGTGTCCACCTTGTCCCTGGATTGTTTCGCCACCCGTGCAGTGTCTTTACCGACTCCTGCCTCTGTTGTACCTAGTAGGATTTTTGCTTCACAGACTGGAGAACTATGATGGCTTTTAACTGGAACACTTTCTTCGCCAAGGACATTTTAAAATACTTTCTTGAGATTCTGTTTAACTTATGACAACTTTGCTTCATGGACTGTCACACAAGAAAAAGGTATTTGGCGAGGTTATTTCTGGAATATTAATTCTACAGCACAGGAAGTTAAGTTCCATGTGCCTGCAGCAGGTGCTCTATCATTGTCTAGGGATGCTGTCTTTTCAAACCGTTGACCCGGGTGGGTCTCATGAAAGCTTCAAGAGAGTCCAGACAGTGTGCCCCGGTCTTCTAGAAGTTTCCCAGCATTTCTTATGATGGTTCACAGTCAATGCTAACCAACTTAGAAAGCTAGCTTAGAAAGTTAACTTAGAAAGCTAAAATTTTATAACCTCAGTTTTCCACAGGAATGACTTCTGTTCATCTGGTGATAAGAATTCTAAGCTTTTAAACTCAGTCACCATCAAACTTTCATCCAAAGGAAGCAGGGAGACAACTCCATGTGACTGATAAGCAAGTTTAAATTGTGATTCCCTGCAGCTGATAATTACACCGGGGGACAGATTCACTTTTCTGACTTAATCAGATAAACCATAGCTTGTTATGGTAAATGCACTGCAGATGAACATCCTCTTGATACTATTCAACTGGGTTTTTTGAGAACATTCCTTTTCTTGTAAATTTAGGCAATTGTGAAGACACAAAAAAGAAGATTGAGCTTGATCTCAAAAGAGTGATAACCAACAGAATAGTCAGTCCTGAGCTGAAGTATTAAAATCAGTAGTTGCTAACTACTCAGTTTGTGGGAGACAGTGTTCTAAAGCTTTTACAAGTATTTATACAGTGAATCCTCATGATGACACTACAGAGTAACTATTAGCTTTGTTTTCCAGATGAAAACATGATATCAAAAGAAGTTAAGGAACTTTTCCCAAATCATGTAGCTGGGAAATTCAGGGCCTGAGTTTAAACTTTGGACACAGACTTTATTATCTCAACAGGCACCACCCCAGTCTCAGCGATTACCCTGTAGACATTTTCCTGGATGGGAAAGAGTGCTAACGACTGATGGGGAGCCCACTCTTCCTAACTCAGGGAGCCCGGAGAGGAGAGGCAGAAGCACAGAGAGATGGAACAGTCCATTAAAATCTGAGTAAATCAGAAAGGTCTTTACATCCAACACACTGAATTTCAACTTCACGTTGACGGCGTCTGTAGCGTTTATATCTTCCTAGTTTCCCGCCCTCTCTGAGTCAGTGGCAAGAGGTGCAATAAACTCCACTCAGGTACCCACCGCAGAGCTGTGTGCGCATCCTACCAGAGTGGTGTACCTTCTGTTCCTGCCCTCCGCTCTCCTCTCCGGGCCTCCCCCTCCCCTTTGCCCGCTCTCCCATATTTGTGTGGAATAAATACTGAGCTTCGCTGCTTTGCTCCTACCTACGCTTTCTAAAATCCATCTTTTCTGAGCATTTTTGAAACAGCCCACCCCCGCTTAGCTAATTATCACCACTGGCCTTGATGTTGGGTCCTGGGTGCGAGCTTCACCGCCCAGTGATGGGGCTTCAGCTGATTTCTCTGTGTTTCCCACGAAACTCTGCCCAACCGTGTGCGAGCTAGAAATGAAGTAGTGGTTTTGTTTTTTCTTTTTAACTCCAGCGATCTGCAAGTCACTGCCATTCCTCCTGTCTTTGCTGGCACCCTTCACAAGAAAAGTAGTAAGATATTATGTAAGAGTCTCCTCACTGGCAGGGAGAAACTCAACTTTTCAATTTCGTCCTGAAAGCGGAAACTTCTCTCCCGCCCACCTGCTCTCAAAACATCTCAGAATACAGTGACTGTTTGTACTGTCTTCCAACCAGAAATAATTTGACAGCTTGCTTCTGAAATGAATCTAAACTTAAATCAAAACACAAAACTTTAATTAACAAACAGAAATAATGCTAGAACATTGATTTTTGCCTACCTCTCTGACAACTTGAGTCTTTGCTGCACTGGTTCACTGGTTCACAGGCTCTTGATAAAAATCAAGATTGTTTACTTAATCTCACTTTTGGTTAACATGACAAGAAAATAAATCTTTTAGTAAATATTAAAGAATTTTTATTTATATGTATGTATGCATGTGTGTCTGTGTGTGTATATATATGTGTGTATATATGTGTGTATATATATTGCATTATACACATAATGGAGTTTTGCGATAAAGTAAGGGTACTCTGTAAAAGCTCATCATTTTTATATTTCAAAACATCTTTTTATGACCACTTAACCCCTCGATTGTGGATTTATACACTAAATCAAAGTTTGAGTGCAGGCTGTGTGGCAGACACCTATCTATTCTGGGACCTAGAAACTTAAATATGAATATTTTCTCATGAGGAAGACAAGTAAATGAGAATTATGGTTCCAGAGAGTCAAGCTACGTGAGCTGTGAGTATATATTAAGTAATGGAAGTGCAGCTGAGTAGTACAGACTGAGCATTGTGAAGGCAGCTGACTTCCATGGGGAACCCAAGAGGTGAGTTCTCTCATCTGCTCTCGGCCTGCCTGTCTACACCTCTCCTGTGGCTTCACCATGACAACCGTCATCTCAGGCGAAGGCTGGCGGGTGTCCTGGCTGTGTGTCTGCCCCGCGGAGGTGCTTCCCAAGGGGCATCCAAGATGAATGAGTCCTCCCGGTGAGCGGCTGGCCCAGCGAAGGGCTCATTCGCCTCGGTCGGCATGACCGGGGGTGTGAAGGGAAGCGAGTGTGAAGGGACATGGGTGTTCTCCACTCTCTTGGCGCCTGCGCCAGGTGGCGGGCAGAGTCCAGGCGATCTAATTTCCACTGTGATAGTCTTGCTCCATTTTCTTTCTTGTAAGCAAAAATATCTACGTGCTGCTCACTTGCCCAACTCAGATATTGCCAGCCCTACCCTAGGTGAGGGGAGAAACAGTGGAAAGATGAAGAAGGGCCTCCGTCACCAGAAGAGGAGGGGAGAGCCAAGAGCGGCACCAGCGGGCAGACCGGAGGGCACAGAAGTCCAGCTGTCTAGGGGCTGGCGTCTTCAGACTGCTCTGTCACAGCAGAAGGCAAGGTCAGGGCGTCCGCACCAGGGAAGGGGCGACTCACTTCCTGCTGCTTGGCTCACTTCCAGGTTGCCTGCACATCGCTGAGGCGGTCACCCTCAACCCTGCCACCCCCATCATTTCTTGCGCTGTGATCTTCTAGGGCACTTGCTGCTTCCTTTAGCGTCAGTCCGTTCAGACCCCTTGGAACAACATGCAACAACACGGATCCTCTTCAAGCGCCTTCGCCACGCTTCGGGCTCTTTCTTTCTTAATCAGCAATTTATTATTTCTCCTTGTTGCGGCCACTGGCATTTTGACATCGACATCTTCCAGTCTGGCCTTCTCGATGAACTCACCTTTCTTTCGATGAAGAACATTCTAGCACTGTTGTTTCATGGGTCCCGCCTTGGCGTTTTCAGAGTCTCCCTTTACATCGCAGTCACTTCTGTTTCAACCCAACATTCTCCAAACCATTCTGCTTCCTGACCCTTGGCAACCACCTCGGAGGAGCAGTGTCTTCCTCGCACCCCAGAATATACCTGCTGTCATCAGCCTCACGCTGACCCCTTGCCCTCGTCTCACTCACCGTAACAGCAGGGCAACAGGTCTCCTCGGTTATGTCTCCCCGGCGTGTTTGAATATTAGAGAGGCAGGACAGGCCCGTCTGTATTTGATCACTGGAACTCAGCAAACTTTCTCATGCGGGTTGCGCCCAGTGAATGCTTGCAGAATTTATGAGCAGAATGATTATGTATCGTGAGAGTAAACTTCTTCAACTCAGACTTAAAACAATATTTTACCATTATTCTAGTCATGATTTCCCATATTCTTTAAAAAATCTTCTTCATTTATTGACAATTAACATGCATTATGTATGAACAGACATTTTTTACCAGTTAACCCAGCTGAACGGCACTGCTTTGACAGACTGCGGTGCATCTGGTTTTACATCATGAAAGTTTCCAAGAATGAGGTGGATGTTGGGGGGGGGGTTGTCTTTTTTTTAATCCCTTTGGAATCTTGGGTCAAAACCATACCCTTGAGGAAGAATAGCAGAGTGAATGTAAATTTAGAATGCTGCCCTAACAACCAAATTGTTTAACAATGTTATAACACTCATATACTTTTATATAAAGATAATTAGGGGCGTAGAGATGCTACTAAAATACAGTTTTAGACTATGCAGATTTAAGAGAACGAAGAGACTACATAGTAAAACTTTTATATAATCGTTACCTTATGTAAGTAAAGCTCCTTATTTACCTCATTAATTTTTTGGCAACTTGTTCATGGAAAAATGAAGAGATACTAGCTATACAGGCGGCTTCTTTCAGAAAGACTGAAAAGCAGTGATCAGTCTTTGAATTAATTTACTAAATATAGAGCACTTAGATTGGCCATCTGCCATGATTTCTACCCCAGGCAAAACAAAAACAAAACAAAAACAAAACAGGTTTCTCTCAGGAACCACCATTGTTAGAGTCGTCCATTTACTAGGGATATTGGTTTGTGGAAGCCCTGCACTCCAAGAGACACCCTCGAGCTCCCAGATGCACTGTTATGCATGTTTGGCATGTACAAATTCGGCGTATAACGCAGTTGTGACCCTTATCTGCGCGGAACTTGCTTGGAGTCCAGCCGACTCCATTTTGTTTCTCAGTGGCCATGTTGAGCTTCTGGGTCGAAGTGATGGTCTGACTCAGCCTTTCCCCGATGCCATAAAGACAAGGCCTGTCTGCAGGCAACGATAGCGGACCCCACCAAGCAGCCTCTGTCTGGAGACTTGCCGCCAATAACTGACAGACCAACAGGCTTACGGGCAGAGAAAGGCAGCGCTGCAGCAGCGTTTGCTTCCCTGACGCAGCCTGGCGCCCCCGCCCCGAAGCTTTGCACCGTCCGCTTGGTCTTGGGCAGGATCATGCTTCCTGTCCGGAGAAACACCTTTCTGTTCATACTACTACCCAATTATTTGTCTCCAGTGATATTTGTCTTCAGCCATAAATATTTAATTGTTTATGGACATTTATAAATTGAGCTGTGCTGAGTCAGTTGGTAAAACTGAAAAGTAGCTGCTAGCTGGAAGAGTCGCTCTCAAGGTTGAATGAGGTATCAAGTCCATAGGTTGGCTAACATTTTCCCATTGCTTTTCCTTTTCATCTTTGCCAAACTCTACCTTCGCAGTCTTCCTTATGAATGGTAATGACTGGACGTGAAGTGGAAGCCACTCGTTTGTCCTCTAAACTGAGGAAACTGTACCCACTGTTCTACACTTCAAAAACTGTTTGAGGGCTCCCCTGGTGATGCAGGGGTTAATGACTGACGGCACCATATAAATAAATAAGTAAATCTTAAGAACAAAAAACTGCTTGAAGCCTGAGAGGCAAGGTCTGGCTCACGGATGCGGGAGGGAGGCCGGGAAGTTATCTGAGAGCTGTGCAGACCTCTGAGTCTCCAGGCGAGAAAGGAAAAGCTGCAAAAATGAAGTTACTTGCTGAGGCCTCCCAGCATATCTCAGATATAATATCATTTTTCTAATGGCTAGTTTGGTGCTCTTTCCATGTCCAACACACACTACAAAGCGAAGAAGGTGAGGGAGAAGTAAGACAGATTCCAAAGCATCTGCAAAGCAGATTTCGATTCTGGGATTGTCTTTTATTCAGTGCGAACAAAATCTAACAGGAGAAACATCTCTTCAAAGAGAAAATAAAAAGAAATACTAGTCATGATGTTCCGGAATTTCATAATCTCTTGAAACAAGTTGCGTCGGGGGCTTGGGAGCCCGGAGGAGGGATCTGCAAGCCACCCAGCAGCCTACTTGTCTCGTGCCTCCGCACAGAGCCCTGGGTATGGCTGTCGCCACAGCAGAAAAGCACAGCTGTAGCTCCTGGACGCTGCATTCTCTTATGCCACCAGCTGGACTCCAGTGAATGCAGCAGCGATACACAACTTTCTTTTTATCCCTCACCAGCAGCCTGTGGTCCATTTGGGATTTGCCTAAGGACTGTATTCCAGGACACCACCATTTGCATGCACCGACTCTGTGCTGGGAAGGGGGCGACATGTAGAGGGTTGTTAAAATGAAGGGGAGCACGCTCCTCTGAGTTCTTTGCCCTTTGGACTCTCCAAAGGAAGGACTCGGTTTTGAAACAAAGAAGCTATGGCCAGGCCCTCAGTCTGCAGCGGCAACTCCAGGGCTTCCTCTAGACCTCCCCCTCTGGGGAGCATCCACGCGCTCCCTCTGTCCAGTCCCCCGTCAGGCGTGCCCATCAGGCGTGACCACAAACCAGCAGGAGTCAGTGGCAGACATGGCAGTGAAAGTCACCTGAGTTTTGGAATCCCGCTGTTTCTGACCTCAAGGAACAGGGCCTGCGCGGCTTGTAACTTGGGCTGTAGCGATGCGTGAAGTAGAAGTGAGTGTCTTGGCTTTATAAGGATAAAATCCCCAGATGACGATGCACGACGATGCAGGACAGAGAGGTGAGAGGCCCCCTCCGTCCGCAGCACCCTGGGCTGCTGTCCCAGACATGGCCCCCGTTTCCCCAGTAAGCTGCTCCTTGACGTCCCACATCCAAGGGTGTGTTCAAGTTCCCCATGAAATAATGCCGGTTAAGTAAAAGAAAGCCCTGTTTCAAGGGCTACTCTGCTCGCCTGTAACAAGACTTGTCTAAGGCACCTGAAAGTACAAGTGGAAAACCTGTCTCTCACTTTCCCCTCTGTTACTTCCCACAGTCTTCCCCCATATCACCTGCCATTCATCACCTGCCACCCCCCACCCCCCCACGAAGCAGGGGTGAGCCAAGAAGACTCCAGCGAACATTTGAGGGTCGTGGGGAATATCTGTATTGTTGAGTCCCAGTTCACATCCCAAATCCCATAGTAGGGATTTTTACTTTTGCCTTTTGGGACACCACAAATGGGAGATTTTCTGGACATTTTCCCCTGTGTTGACAGGATCCCGCTCTTCCCTTTATCCCCCTTCTCCCAGCTCACTTCTGTGCGTTTATTCCAAGTCTATTTAATTGTATCAAGGAGACTCGCAGCTGCTGTGCTTTCACTGCTGACAGACTCCAAATATTTAAAGGGGATATTTTTTCCCAACTGGGCTTGGTTTTCAGAACCAACACGGAAACGGCTATGTCTTTTGTTTTTAAGGATTTTATTTATTTCTGCACACAGAACTGGGGTACAGGCCAGAGACGGGGGTGATGGGGGGGTGAGAGGATTCACCAGAGACAGAGTGGGGAGCAGAACAGGCAGATTGGTGAAGTCCACTGCTGAGGAGAGCAGCGGGCGGGTCAGGAGAGGTCTGCCGCGCCCCGGGGGTCACCTTCGGGGTGGCGATGGAACTTGCCCTGAGGTGCCTGTGGGCAGCTTGCAGTGCTGCACTTTAAGCTGCTGTGCCACCAGGAGGGCCAGGAAGCTGCTGTGTCTTCTCGGCAGATCGGCCTTCCTGCGTTGTCCTCTCCACTCTGGTAGAGAAGAACAGTTTCTTCCAAAGGGAACTTGGGATAATACTGTAAGTCACTTCTTTCTTTTTGTTCCTGTATTGAGGCAACATTGCTTTACAACGCTGCGCATGACAGACAGAATGAATGGGGCTGGAGAGGATGGCACTCGGTGAATTAAGTGGGAAGGGGAAGACACTGATTCACTCCTAGGTGGGAAATAGAGAAAACAAATACACACACGCGCACACACAAGCAAAAGGAGCTGACGAAACAAACCAGAGTAAACGCTGGGAGTGCGACTCTGGAATTGGGCTGCTGGGGTGGGGCTGTGGGAACAGCAGAGGGAGGTACAGGAGCGGGGGGTCCTTGCGAAGGGCCTGTGCGTGTTCAGAGAGCTGGGGCAGATCTGAGGAAGTGTGAACCTGGTTCCCTGAGTCTTTGAAAGCTTGGCAGTGTGCAAGCTTGTGGCCATCCTGCTTTATCTCATGAGCAGTAGTTCCTTTCCGAAGCCATTACACCGGCCCAGAGTTGCATCAGCTGTACCCAAGGGGCTGCATTTGTCTCTTTAAGATGTTTCAGGAAACTGATATTATTGTTTTGCCAAAGAGAACATTGATCAAGTAGGAATACAGACCGTTTACACTTCTTATAAGTAAGGCGATGTCATAGATACATAGAACATGGATTTCTGTCTAGTTCCATATTTCTAAAAATGTCTGCTTATGTGGGTCTCGGTAATTAAATTTCTACATCAAAGGGCTGACATCGTCTTTATTAGTATCTCCTAAAATAGCAAGAGACTCTCAGAAGATTTCGCAGGGGCGGCTAAGTGTTGCACAGTGAGAAAACCAGATGCCCCCGGCCGGCCACTTAGTGGCTGTGTCTTGGTTTTTCTGCTTCACTCTGATTTCTTCTCTGTTGCACAGAAATAATAACGTGGTTATTATCTGACTTCCAAGATTGTAGGAAACTAAAAAGCTCTTGACTCCGGAAACTACAGGGAAATGCTGGCGAAGGTTCGGGTTGTTGCACTGATTTTCTGTGGAGAAAGATGATAAATTAGATTCTGATGTGTGGGCTGAATGTAACCAAAACAAGTTCTGAGTTTTGGTCATTGTGGCTTGCCTTACATTTCGGTTATCTGTGCACATCCGATGGCGTAGAAATCAAGAGATGAGCTTGTTGTCGCAGGGACGTTGTCATGGCCCTCGTTGGCATGAGACTGGTAGGACTCTAGCAAACTGCAAAGCAAATGGCAGCGGTAACACCCGGCACTCAAAGTGGCATAGTTTCGGGTGGGGAGCGCCTGACACCATGCACCACACTGGCACCCCGAAATTAGTAACCTCGGGATGATTCGCTGGACGCACTCCCCTTTTCTGCAAGGGGAGGCATCTGCAGGGAGTTAAAGAGGGAAGAGGTGGTTAGGGCGGTGCAACTCAGCTGATGATCAGGAACCTAAGTTAGCGCCGCCCACCCCAGAAATGGGCTGCTGACACCAGGGAGCTTTCCTGCTTGGATTTCAGAGAGTTTACAACCCTGCGCTAGGAATACTCAGGGCTGCGTCCCTCTGGAAGGGCTGAGCTTGTCTTAGTTTCAGTGTCGAGCGTCTGTTTCTAATGCAGACAGGAGAAATGAATAGACTGTCTGTTTACTTACTACAAATGACAGTCTACCATCCAGTAGATGAAAACAGATGCGTGTTTCTCATGCTTTTAATTTATACAAGAAAGGAAACTCCATTTCACCTTGAAATTCTTACCTAGTCCTCTGATTTGGTTAGTTGTCCTTTTTCCTTTGTTACCCAGTTGTTTGAGCAGGAAATGCATAGCAATCATACCTGATGGGTGTACATTGCTTTTGGACACATTTTGCATTTCAAAGGCCTTTGAGATAAATAGCTTAGGTCTGTAGGTCTGTAGGCATATAAATGTTTTCTCATCATGTAGAATGGCTTTCTCATTCCAATGACACTTGCAACAGTGACACGCAGAAAAGGGAGCTGCGATTTTTTTTTGATGTTTTCCTCCACCACTTACTTCCTGGAAGTCGTGCCTTGTGGTTGAGGGTTGGCAGAGGCAGAGTTCACTGGTGTGCAGACTTTGCTCACTCTTCAGAAGCAGAATTCCTCAATGAAACTTTATTAAGAATATTTTAAAATATATGAACCTACTGTATACAGTATCAGAAAATCCACTAAAAGATTTTTAATAACTCACTTGGAGATACTCTCATAGATCTTGGAAACAGCCCCATTTCTATATATTGACACAACATGGATCTGGAATATTACAGAGGTTTCTGGTGTGTTAGGAGTCGGCATCTATACTTACACCAATGAGATTCCCACCACCAATGTGGAAAGAGGGTTGAAATTGGTTCTAATACAGCTTATTGCTTAAATGTACACAATAGTGTAAGCATTTGCATTTTTAATAGCTTCGGTTTATTAAGTGATTCTTATCTGCCAGGAACCATACTCAACACACTGGCATTCTCTTTTCCAGCACCCACAGCTACCCAATGAGATGAATGTTATTAACATGCCCATTTTAAAGCGAAGAGAACTGAACATTTAAAAGGTTGAGGGTCGTGTCCCTGGGAGTTGACTTGTCTCCTTTTAATTCCAAAGCTCATCTTCTTGACAAGAGGCATGCTCGCTGGCAAACCTCCTGCCGATTTTCTTATTATTTTCTTTAATACAAGGCTTTTATCTCTGTGTGCCTGACTAATACTCTTCTTTAGGATTTTTAAAATAATTTCTGAAATACTTATGATGAGACTCTGAGAATTAGAAGTGCTTCTCTTGGTTCAACAATATTATCCTAACGGAGACATAGTGGGAGCTTTGTGTTCAAATGCCATCTTTGTAGGAAAGATGCCATGAAGTTCTCCACCTGGCCACAATGGCATTTCTGCCTTAATTCCATGAGAATCTGGTTGGACAAGAAACCCAGGGGAATCTGTGGTCAGAACTTTCCCTCTCTCACTTAAGAGCCATCAGCCACCTGTGTGCAGTGAGTCACCTGCACCTTGCATCTACTCCAGAGGAGGATTTGGGGTTTTCCAAACTCATAACACATTGCAAAGTTAGGAAGCCAAAAGTCAAGCTAGGCTTGACAATAACTTCCTGGGGGATCTTTAGTTTTATTATGGAGTCCAGTTCTCCATCTAGAAAATGGAACTGATACTGGTTACATGGAAAAATGGAACTGATACTGGTTACATGGAACACATTGGGGTGCTGTGCATGCTTAATTACAAGGCTTAGTTTATTAAAATCATGGGTAATGGGTAAAGATCCTTTTAACCTCTGCTCTGCCCTGCACTGACAGAGGATGGAGGTGATGAGCTAACGGGTCTTCTCCATTCTGAGTACTTGGTCTTTAAAGACCTTGGACATCCATACCAGAGAGTGTGTACTTGTGGGTTGGAATCAAGAGGATGAAACACATTACTGAAAAAAAAAAATGGGGCTGAAGAAAAAGGGGAGGCTGAAAATGGAGAAAAGCAAAGGGCATATAATTCTACTATGGTGTATAGAACCCACAAACAGATGGATGAAATGAAACAAAATAAACTTTTGGACTGTAACACCAGTAGGTTCCCAGAAGGGAAGAAGTGGAGCTTGGAAAACCAGAACAGAGGTGACAAATTGATAAAGAATAGCAGTAGGTTTTACTGGTAAACTTCAAGTAGTACATGCATGTTTCGATTTCCAACGCCAATCTGAAAAAGCCATTAGCCAGCAGAATTGCCTGAATCGTAAACTAGAGGGTAATAATGTCTACTTTTCTCCTTAACAGTGTATTAAATGAGATCATCTGAAGACTTAGCAAAGATGGCTGGTAGATATTGGGTGCTAAATCCCTGTTATTTTTTTTTTCCTCACAAAGCAAGATATATAATATTTTAGGTAGAAAATCAGAAAACATTTTAAACCTCGGTAACGTTTCCCTTGTCAAAGGCTGAGTGAGTCACCCTTCATACGTGGCAGGCACATTTGCTATTGCTGGAGCTGGGCTCTTCAGCTCCCTCCTTCCTCCCCCGGACGGCTTGGAACTTTCCTGATAATTTCTTTATTTGCTGTTCAACGTCCTGTGTCCAACTCTGCAGACGCTTCTGTTGGCAGGACTCTGCCCTTGTCATCACTCTCCTCAGCCAGTAAGTCCCCCTCATGCTTCCATTCTCTGATTTTCACTATGGTCCGTGTGTGATGGAGCCTGTGACTCAAGCCTGCCCCTAAGCTCGAGGCAGTCACCTTCACTCCATCTGCCAGCTGCACGTCAGCACTGCTGATGGTGTCGGAAAGGTGGAATCATTTTCCCCAAGTGAAACTGTTCATCGTGCTGTGTTTGTTCTGACTGAGTGGGAGCTAGTGGGCGAGGGAGACATCAAAACTGAATCATGGTTTCTGCAAAATTGAGAAGAGATGGGCGGTGGCAGCGTCCTTGAGGACTGACGGGTCCTTGCAGGCCGCTGTGCAGCTGCTCAGACAAGGCTGGCGGGCGCCACCTTCGTCAGCTTCCCAAGAGGTGACAGCAAGCCAAGGGGACACAGTGAGAAGAGTCATGTCTGTGATGGCGGCTTCAGAGGTGCACGGCCCGACCAAACCATGTGAAGGACGCCATGAGCGGGCTTGTAGGGGTAACTGGTTTGCGATCTCCGAGAATACGAAGTCGTGAAGTTGAGCAACGTTTGAGGAAGAGACAGCCCCACGCTCAAGCGTGCTTGCACCCTGGGTTATTTTACTGCCGTAGTTCATTGGCCGCACAGGCTGGATTGGGGGATAGGGAGCAGGCGGAAGGAGAAGGAAGGGCGTGATGGCTTCAACCAGGGAACACCCCTTACTACATCCATCTCAGCTGTCCTGGATTTCACGCAGGTTGGAGACTTTTTACCATAATTTCGCTGTACTTTTCTTCCTCTTTGTTTTCATATATGGACATGTATAACAAGATCTCTGCAAAACTTTATCAGCTATAACAAATAACACAAATAACAAAATATTAGCCTAGTTTTTTACTCTCTCTACAGTCCTTCCTGCCCTGTGGACAGAAACCCGCTGAAACCCCTGCTTGAGGTCAAGTCCCTGTGCTTGGGACGACAGTTCTGTCTCTCCAGATGAGGAGTGAGAGGATCACTTAGGGAAAAACAGACATTTAAGATCAGTGGTGAAACGGCAGAAGACCTCTCAATGGCGCCTAGGTCAGGAGTGGGCGACCTTGTCCTGGGATTTATTTATTTATGCACACAGAACTGGGGGACAGGCCAGAGGTGCATGGGCGGTGAGAGGCTTCACCAGAGACAGAGCGGGGAGCAGAACAGGCCGACTGATGAAGCCCACTGCTGAGGGGAGCAGCGGGCAGATCAGGAGAGGTCTGCCACGCCCTGTGGTCACCCCCCGGGGCAGGCGGGGATCGAACTCGTGCTGCAGCGGCTTTAGCTTCTCAGTGCCGCCTTTACCGCTGCGCCACCAGGGAGGGCCCGGGACTCACCTTTTAACTTTAGCTGTGACTCGTCAGTGCCACTGAGCAGGCAGAGAAGCTGGATGAGAAACACTTGGGGAAATAAACAAAAGTTTTCATTGTGTGACGAATAGCCGATCACTAAAGAAAAACTCCAGTGTTCAGGATGCCTGGGATGATATTCACAATTTAGTTTCAGAAACGGTTCTTTTTAGACTGATGAGAAGCAGGGAGCGTGGAAACGCCTCCAGGGAGAGACACAGGGAGTCCAGGATGAGCCGCGGTGCCTGTGTTTTGAAGAAGCACCTGCCTCGTGAAAGGGCAGCCAGGGGCGGCTGACACCCTGAACTTGACTCTCGGTCCGGACTCGGCGCTGGACCATCCCGAAGCCCAGCCTTGCCCTCGCCCGGCCCCATGGCGTGGTCTCCGCCCCCGCCAGCGCCCTGTGGAGTGGACACGGCCCATCACTGTGCCACTGTGCTGGCCGCGCCCTGTACTGGGTCACGCCGCTGTCCTTGCAGGCAAAGGACCCCTGGGCGCTGCAGGTGGGAGAAACAGAGCTAGAGACAGACAAAGAGAAACAAACTCTTCGTAAAGACGGGACACTGAGGCCCTGAGGGGTCAGGCGGCATCTCTAACCAGTCAGTTGGTGGCCAGATGTGTGGATAACTCCCGTGCACGCAGGGCCTGGCGTTGGCTGAGCCCAACGGGAAGCCCCTCTGGCTTTATGTTTGGGACCTGCCTGTGTTTGCGTGGCCCTTGCGTGGCCCTTGCGTGGCCCTTGCATTCCTGCCGGGCTGGCCGAGGGCCAGGCTGGGGCCCCACGCTCAAGGCCGCAGAGGCCCGTCTCTGGCGCAGGCCGGGGGCGCCTCCTCCCACCGGCTGGCGTCATCCTGACTCCCTCCTCCTGGCACGTCCTGAACTGATGGCTCTTCGATATTAATAGTAATACAAAATTATAAATGCTCAGCTGTGAGTCAGCCCAGGAAGCAGAGTCTTGAGCATAAAAACTGAAAGGAAAAAAAAAAAAAAAGCTGGTGTCCCTTCTGCACTGGGAACCTGGACTTGGGGAAAAACAGTGATCAGAAACAGACGTGGGAGAAGCAGATGCTGTGACCGTCTCTGCGGCTGACTTGCCGTGACCGGATTAAATCAACGAGCGTGGGGTCTCCCCTCGTGTAAAATAAAGTCCCCAGGGATCCCCCAGGCCCCGGCCCTGAGTTTCAGTGTGTTTCAAATTGGAAGACTCCACCTCAAGTATTAATTCAGTTTCCCAATAAATTACTTCCCCTCTGTCCACATGTTCTTGATGAGAAATGACAGGTGTTTGCCCCACTAGGGAGGCCGTGGTTCACGCTCCCAGCTCTGTCTTGTCCTAGGTGTTTGTAAGTTTGACGGCGAGAGGTGTGGTCCTCGGCTTCCTCGGGTTTATGCTGCTGTGATCACACGGCTTCTCCAGCCTGTAGGTGCGCGGCTTTCGGCAATTCGGACCTACCGGCTCCAGGCACAGCCCCGGCCTCTCGCTGTCCCGCTCGGGCCGTGCTGGCCAGGCGCCTGCTTCTCTCCGGCCACCTCTCCTTTCCCTGCGTTGCCACGACCTACTGTCCATGTGCAAGTCCACCGATCCTTCTTTGTCCCCATCTACTGTTAACACTGGCCACTGTTTTTTGTTTTTAATTCCAGTCATTTTGCCTTATCATTCTAGCTTTTCCACTCGGTGGCTCTTTATAGCTTCTGCTGCTTTCCGGAGATCAATACTGTCTTTTCCATTTGTGCTCATAGCGTTGAAGCATTTTTATTGTAACTGCTTTAAATTTTCTCCCTTATATTGACATTTCCTCGGTATGAACAGTGACTTTCAATTGAAATCAGGGGTTGTTGTGTATGATATTATGAAACTCCGGGTCTATTATCAATCTTCTCGTCTGCCTGGGCCCTTCTACACCTCATGGCCAGGAGCGCTTGGAGGCCCAGCCCCCACTCGGGCTGTGCTGCCACCAGGGGAGGCAGGAGCTCCTTGCTCCTGTCCCACAGGTCTTCAGGGGCGTGAAGGCTGTGCTGCCTCGGGCTGCCCCCCTTGGCCTCTGCCCACACTGAGGGAGTCGACCTCGTTACTGCGGGGAGTCGTCCAGTGGGGAAGGGCCGAGACCATCAGGCCCCCTCCGACACCACCGCTTCACTGCTGATGGGGTGGCGGTGAGAGTCTAGGCTCCCTGTGTGGGGAGCTCTATCACTTATTCCCCAGCTGGGATGGCTCTGCCCCGAGGAAAGGAGGGGTTACCCTGTTATCACCTGTCAAGTGTGGAGTCTGACAGCCTTACTCCCTTGTGATACAGGGGGGAGAGGGGGCCTCCCTCTTCCCTGCGTAGCTGTCTGCAATAGGGACGTTATTGTCTGAAATGTTCAATGCCGTTTCCCAGAGTGCCTGGCCACACTAGACCGTTAGCCAAACTGCATGCTTTTAGAAGCTTCCTTTTGGCTGTCCCCGGCCATGTTTCTGGGTGCTAGTAGAGCCCTCAGGCCTTCATGCGCAGCACACAAGGGCAGAAGAAAGTTCAGGAACTCAGTTAACTCTTTCCTTGTATCTCAAGGTCACTAGCTGGTGTCTTGTCTCTTTATCTTCAGAGTCTTCATATGTTTGTAGTGTCCAGAGTTTTAGTAGTGATTAGCAGTAGAAAAGGGGGAAAATACTTCTGCTCTAGCTTTGCCAAAGCATAAGTCCTCTAAAGGTTATTTAAAAATGTATCTATAGGCCCTCCCTGGTGGCGCAGCGGGTTAAAGCACAGCACTAAGAAGCTTAAGCCACTTCCGCATGAGTTCGATCCCCGCCTGCCCCGGAGGTGACCACAGGGCACAGCAGACCTCTCCTGGCCCGCCCACTGCTCCCCTCAGCAGTGTACTTCGTCAGTCGGCCTGTTCTGCTCCCCGCTGTGTCTCTGGTGAAACCTCTCACCCTCCACATCTCTGGCTTGTACCCCAGTTCTGTATGCATAAATAAAGAAATCTTTAAAATACATACATATATATATATATATCTACAAACATGTCAAATATAAATGAAGTTCCAGTGATTTAATAGAAAGACAAAATGTCCTGTCCATTCCAAAATTTTGTGGGGCTACCTCCCCATTGCCTGCTGTGGAGATGGCAGGAAATGACCCATATCCTCCATATTTATAAAGAAATGAAATGCATCCTTCTATATTAATCATAATACAAAATTAGAAATGCTCAGATATGGCAACTAGCGACACTTGGAATTAAGAAAAGCTCCTTACACAAAAGTTTAAAAAAATTGTAATAAAGTAAAAATGAACATCTAAACATCTACCAACAGCTATAAGCCAGAGCCAGTCCACAGGGGCAGCAGAGGGGAACAGGATCAAAAGTGGAAGGGGAAGAACACACGGGACTAAGGTGATGACACAGGCGTGAAGCGGCGGTGGGAACCACAGGGACCACAGCTGAGATGGAAAAATGCACAAAATGAAGAATGATGTAACATACTATCATCGTATATATAATATATATTATAGTATAATATATATATGTACACATGATACAAATTATAATTAAAATAAAAGCTCCTACTTACCATAAGCAAACTAAAAATGGAAATACCTTATGGCCTGGAAGTTCCACTCTTGAACATGTACTCAAAGAACATGAAACCATTAGCTCAAAAAACTCATGTTCTTCAAGGTGAGCAGCAGCATTATTTACAGTAACGCATGCAGTTGCCCGCTGCTAGAGGGTTGGGTGAAAGGTGGTCTCGCCACATGTGAATGCTGTTTAGCCATACGGGAGACTTAACCCGTCACCTACAATGAGATGGAAGGAATTTGAAGGAGTTGTGTAGTCAAACCATTTACAGAAAACAGTGCGCTTAACAAGCAAGTTCCCGGGGATTAAAGGCAGGTGTCAGGGTCAAGGAAACACAAGGGATGGTGGTGGGGAAAACTGAAGTCCTCAAAAGCAGAATTTCCTTCTCTAGTGGAGTTTGGCTTACCAGAGATGCAGACTTGAGCGTGCATTTCCAATCATGGAAGTTAGATTTCAGTTCTCTCACTTGACCTCCATCAAGTTTATTGCTCCTCTTAAAAAGATGAGTTTCAAGACTGAGTGATTAAGGAGCTAATTTAAGTACTTCAAAGCAGTTTTTGGGTCCATATAGTTTCACTCAATCTCTAGTGGAAACAAATGGAAAGGAAACAGCATTTCAAGAAAACAGCTTCCTCCCCTGCTCTCAAGGCCCATTCTGCTGGGTGAATGGAAGATCGCAGCTGTAGGGTGCAGCTGTGCAGATGCCCCTGCCGCGGGGCAGCGTCCTGAAGTCAAACCAAGGCTGCTAATCTCCGCCTGCTGCAGCAGCCGTGCGCACTTCCAGCACTCCGAGGGCTCCACCCTCACCCTTTTCCAGGGAGGGGGAGAGAGGGCAAGCTGCAAGCAGCCTTCCCCCAAGCTCATGGTCAGTGTGATAGCTGAGCTAGCCCGGCCTCTGCTGGGGGTTGGGAAGTGGTCAGAACCTACCTGCCTCTCCATTCTAAGTTATATGTAAAGAATGGGGCGTATTTCCCTCATGGGGACATGACTTGAAATTGACTTTCCAAAACACACAAAGCTTCAAGAGTGAGAGGACAGAATCACCAGACATCTACAGGGACTCTTAAACCTCATGCCGCATGTAGTTTCTAAATCCGTGAGGAAGGGTAAGAGAGACATCTACTGGGGAGAGCGAGGCATGTCTCCAGAGCTGCGGAAATTCCCTTTTCAGGAAAGTTTTACAGATAAGATTCCCAGTGCGCTCAGATTCTGTATCACATGCTTCAGAGGTCACTTTGTGCACAAAGTTATGACGACTCACTGATGAAACGTGTATACTTCATGCGGTCAGTTGGAGAAGGCCACGTTGCTCCAAAACCTGAATATGGACATCACTTAGGTAAACAAGCCTATCTAACGGCAGCCAGGACACCAGCTGACAACTAGTTTCTTGATGGATACAGACGTTTTAGGTCTCTCTCGCCTGCCCTTGGTGCGGCTCAGGATAAAGAGTTCTAATTCACTGAACGTCTCAGGAAGCCTTCTGGAAGCTCAGTTCATGAGCGTCACGAGCCCCACTTTATATAAGTAGACAGAACAATCGCACTTAGTTTAGCCTGGCCAAGGGCTACGGGCGTCTTGCAGATAAACACTGCCGTGTATTCATGGGGGCTGTGTGTGATCTGTCAATCCAGCTGTCATGACGAAACACCGCAGCCTGGGTCATTTAAATGACCCCAGTCCACTTCCCACACATCTGGAGGCTGGGAGGCCAAGCTCTCAGTGCCTAGTGATTTGGTTCCTGGCCAGGGCTCTGGCAGAGCCCGGCATCCAGGAGAGAACAAGCTCCCTCCTCTGACTCTGCTGTAAAGACACAGATGCCTCTTGGCGGCTCCCTCCCACCTGAACTAACCTTAGTCACTTCCCAAACTCCACCTCCAAACACCTACAAGCGGGGTGTGAGGGGTTCGCATGTGTGTGGAAGCCACTGTGGACAGCGAGGGTGTGCTGGGCGTCCGGGACCTTCTGGAACTCTCCATGGGAGTTGCGCTTTTCCTACACAAATGCACCCTATTAAAGGCGATTTCCTTTCTGACTTGTCATCCTTTTAGCACCGGTCTGGAATCGTAGATTTAAGCAAGAATCGTGGCATAGTGCAAGCTTTAAAGGCTAGTGTTCTTGTTTTTGTTTTCATTATAAAGTGAAAGAAAAATATCTTCGTGGTTTTCTAGGGACCCTAGATTTCTGAAAGGTGTTTTCTGAGGGAAAAGATATTTTAGCTCTGGCTATATTCAATAACTTGTCCTGGAAAGACAAAGACCAGGAGTTGTCAGAGGGGAAAGGTTTGTGTGCGCTGTGGAAGGAGATATTACAGTGGCTTAAAATAATGAGTGCAAAATAGTTTAGAATGTTCAAATCAGCTTTGCCAAGAAAGCACAATTACAAGAAATCTCCACTGTTCACAGTCAAATTCAGGGCAGGACCAATGAAATGAGGCCACGTTTTCTGGCGCCGCAGGGAGCCCCTTCCCTGGCGCTGGCACCGGGAGCTGTGATCCTGGTCAAGAACCAGCGGGGTGATCTCTGGCCAGCAAATCATTTTAGCAGCGAGAGCCCTGGTTCAGCTTTGCACTCTGAGTATTTGGCTCTGAAGGACTTGTGAGCGCCCCTCTAAAATGGGCTGCTGAGTCAGCTAAGCAGATTTTATCCAAATATTAACAGATCTCAGTGCTTCTTTTCAGATTTCCCACTTGAAGTTTTATAAAATCAGATGCGTCAAAAGACTTCCTTGAACACTTTCCGCCTTTCCATATCCATGCTCAGCTCTCTCTGTCTTTGGGACGGTCTGGACACTCCAGGTCACCCACATCCTTTGCCTTCTTCTTTTATAAACCATAGATGCCTATAACTTGGACAGATGTAGAATTCTTCACACCACCTGCTGCTCTTCGTGCCATATTAACTCCACAAGTGGGGCATTTTCACCAAAATTATTCATTTTTATTTTGCAGAGAAGACAGGAGTGTGCATTGGCAACGACTGGCCTTTTCAAGAATTTTGGAAAATAATAAAAGCTTCTTGAAACCTAGTGTTGACACATTCCTTGTTTCTGTTCTCAGAATGGCAAAACTCAAATGTACTGTAACTTGACCATGTAATGTAGCCTCTCTGCAGCAATTACAATGAGAAGCAAAGGCATTAAGACCACATTTGTGTTTAGAAATCGATGTTTCATTTTCCCAACCTCACAGTTACAGAATGACCTCTCACCGAGCTCCACTGAACATTAGTTCATGGTTTTAAGTGACTTAAAGATAGTGAAAATATAGTGACACCAGTAGATTTTGAAATCCATTTAGACCTGATATAGTTTTATAAGAAAAGTAATTCATTTTAGTTGAAGATACATTTATCTTTCACAAATTGAAAATATTTGATCAAGTAAGAAACATTTTCTTACTTGATCAAGTAAACTTTAAAACATGGAGATCAGATTAACCATGTTCTACTGAAAAAAAAATAAAATAAGATGTACACTTACACTATTTATAATCCTCATGATCAGAGAAAAATATACAACTGAAACATTTTCTTACTTGATCAAGTAAACTTTAAAACATGGAGATCAGATTAACCATGTTCTACTGAAAAAAAATAAAATAAGATGTACACTTACACTATTTATAATCCTCATGATCAGAGAAAAATATACAACTGATTTTAAAGAGTCATCACTTTTCTCATAAACCTTATTTCTCAAAAGTTTAATTTTGTGAACTTGTATACCTGAAATACATGTGAGTTATCAATTCCTATAGACCCCAGCACATTTAAAGTATTAGATATTTAATTTCCTGTTTTTCTAGGATTTTAGGAATATTGTATTTATATAAGCTCTTATTTTCCCTTTGGATTGAGTTCCTTTACTTTAAGAGGATTAAAATCTAACTAATGCTGTTTGTATTAAGGAGAACACTTAAACTCGCACAACTTCACATGGAAGGGGCTGTGGATGCATAAGGGCTGTGGAGCTTTAGTTTTTACAACTTCAACCACAAGTGAAAAGTAAAAGCAAAAAGAAGAAAATCAAGTTACCAGATCAAAGTGCAAGTGATTTCTCCTTTGGAGAAGGCTGTGAATTCTTAAAGGATCCAGGCTTAAAATAACATAAATAAAGGTAAACAATAAGAAACTGGAATCTGTTCTCATTTATAAGACACTAGAAAAGCAAGTCACCAGTGTGGCTACCAGAAGGGAACAGTGTGTAGGTCACTTACAAACCAGGAAAAACAAACAAGCTAAACAAGAAATGCCCCTACCAGGTCTCCCTACTTCGTATTTCTTAAAAACCCTGCAGGAACAGAATTTCAGACCTGCTGCTTGGAATTCACTTTGGGGCCAGGAAAAGAGGGGCCTGGGCTGAATTTGCCCCTGAGGTGACCTCTAGGGATGTAGTGGCCCTCTTCTGGCAACTCATCTGCCTGCTCTGATGGGTGAGTTCACTGGGCGTCTCCAGCACTGACCAGGCTACCTTTCCAGAGAGGTGCCGTTGTGATGTTCATACAAATGTGAAATAAGGTCATGTCAGAGATGCCATTGGCGTTAGTAAGTGATGAAATCGGCAAGAAGATTAAGTCATTTCAAAGAGTCCAAAGGGGTGTGCAAACACACATGCGCACACACCATCCATGCTCACACGTGCGTGCCTGCGCTCACGCGCACACACACACCATTGCTAGTGATGATTGCTAGCAGATGTGAAGAAACATCCCCAGGACAGAAAGTGCAATGGCAGGAATATCTTCCCAAAGGTGGAAAATAACTGAATCTTCACCCAATAAAAATCAGATTCCATGTGAATCTTTATTAAAAAAAAAAAAGTAGAACATACATTAAAAACTCTTTAGCATTGCTTCTGGGTTCCTGCAAGTTGCAGAGTTGTAAAACAGCACAGTCCCACAGTGCAACCCCAGGGTCGCACAGGGTCAGCACAGCCACTGGTCTGCTGGAGACCTGCCGCTACAGTCAAAGAAGACAAAGAGACTTTGGCTCACTTTCAGACTAGCATTTTTTCTTGATGGAACTTAATCAAGTTATTGTGACATAATAATTATGCATCCTAGATAGCTCTGTGAGATTGGAAATAAGTCTTGAAAGAAACTCAGATATGTCAATGGCATCGTTAAATCTAAACTCATCCCATTCCAGTCTTTGTGAGTTGGGGTTTGAAACACTTATCTCTGTAAAAACAATAAAATAGAAATAAATGTATACACAGTTCTACCTTATTCTAGCGAGAAATAGAATTAAGCTATATATGAAGTTCTTGAATATAAAAAAAAGCCTCATCTATCTCATTTATTTATTTCCAACAAAAGGCTGCTTTTTTATGTCTCATACAACATACAGTGATGTGTTTTCAGTACAATTTTTGCTAACAATAATTGCAATACTACGTTAATCTAAAATAAATTTTAACCCTTAATGCCATTTAGGAATAAGGTTTTTTTTAATTGAATGCAAGTACTCAATTATGTGGGAGGTACCTATGACAGGGCCTCGATAAAACACTTTTGAGGTTCTATAAATTCCATAGATAAAGAGCTATAAGTTCAAGGAGAAACTGATCGATGTAAAGTTGTTGGCTTTTACCGGAGAGCTTGTGCAAATGTTGTAAGGTGGCTTATGGCAGGACTCAAATTGCTATAATATTAATTCTACTAGGACCATTCAAGTGAGTGTGTAATGGTTTAATATTACATTGTACAAATATATTTATCTGACATTTATCTCCGTTACGATAATGTATATTATGATGAAAATTATAAAATAGGAGTGTCCATGTTTTAAAAATGTAACAACGTGTAAGGAATAGAGACCACAGTCAAAAGAAAGAGAGAGAGAAGGAAGAAAGGAAGGCGGGAAGGCGGGAAGGTGGGAAGGTGGGAAGGCGGGAAGGCGGGAAGGAGGGAGGGAAACAGGCCCCTAGTCTGTTAATCTCTGTGTGGTATCACAAAGATAGGTGAATGGATTCTCTCTCTCAACATATGTTATGAAAATTTATCTTGCCCAGGGAAATTTACCCTGCCCAGGATCAATCACTGCTGTGGAAGCTGCTTTCAGTCCGACTCCATCTTGTCTCTCAACCACCATGTTGAGACTTCTCAGTAGAAATTAAATGAGGTGACTCAGCATTTCCATGAGATAAAGAAAGTAGGAGAGTTCTGCAGGTGGTGACGGCAAACTCCATGCTATAATTTTCTGTCTGAAGACCCTTGCCCACCAATCAGAGATCCGACCCAAAAGTGTCTCCACAGCTGTCCGACCCTCAGACCTGCCCTGCGTGATCACTGAAGCCCCCTCCCTGTGAAAGACACCTGGTCCCCGGTAGTAACCCTGGTTCCTTTGGCTTATTCCACACAGCCTGCATGTCCTGGTCAGCGCTGTGGTAGCTTAGATTCTACCTCAACATAATCTCTCTCCTCCACACCCCACCCAGCACACTTTCCAAAATGCAGCCAGCTAGGTGCTCATCAAAGACCAAAGCCGCGGTCCCTGCAAGCTTCTGGCTCGTGGGGACCGTCCCTGGACAGCTCCTCTCAGCTGTTCTGTCCTCTCACCTCCCTAAAAAGCCCCTTCACTTGTTCCCTTGGGATTTGTTTCTACCTATCTCCTCCTTCTCCCTTTCCCCAAGTCAACTTTTTCTCACCACATTTGAGATCAAATATGGCCACCTCAAGGAATACTTTCCTCACCAGCCAGATCAGATCAGGTTTCCGATTTTACTTTCCGACCACATACAGTTGATATATTTCCCTTCATAGAAATTTGCCTTCTTAGCCTGGGCAATGACCGTCCTGCGCTTCAGGAAATGCCAGCAGTATTTTCTTAGACATACTCTGCGGAGAAGCAGGGGTAAAGAAAGCGCAGTTGTTTGAAGTGGAGTACGGGGCTTGCCACAAAATTCCTTCCCATAGCTGCAGAGACCTGGCCCAAAGAGGCAGTGAAAACAGTGGTGAACCCACAGTACAGGGCTTAGGTGCACTTCTAGCCCTGTTTTCCTCATTTATGAAATGACTCTTCCATTGGACATGAAGGATCCCGTTAAGTTCTGCAATACAACAAAATAAGGGTGCAAGCATTTAAATGAACCATCAGCAACTGTTTAGTATGTGCAAATGATAGTCAACACTGTGGCAGATTGGAGCAGGTGGGTGCAGAGAATCCCTAGAAAGCAGTTACCCTCAGGGGGAGTAAGTTGGGGCTGTAAGTTGCAGGACAGACTCCTACAGAGGAACTGAACAGAAAATGCCTATTTTTCATTGAAGGGACAATCCAAACCAGAGCAAGTGGGGCCAAGATTAGACAAATTGCCCAAAACTGCTTCCTTAAATAGAAATAAAAGTCAACATGATAAAGCAAATATCAAGCCAATATTCAGAGAATCAACCGAGAATCAGTTAACAGAACAATTGTGTCTGGAAAGTAATTTAGTGATTTATCTTTTCTCTTTGTTCTGACAGGACAGGTGAGAGTTAACTGTGAAGTAACACTCCCTTTCTGTTGTCTGAAGATGTTTGCATGCATAACACAAATGCATACCCAACAGCCCCTTGGCCCTCACAGGTGACTTGCCTCTGGTCCTGTTAGGCTGCTCTGAAGCACCCTAACTGCTTCCCTCAACTACTACCAATTAGCGCGCACCCCTGGGGAGCACGGAGATGCCAGGAGCCTTGGCAATTCTCTTGTGACCTCCAGCTCCTCTCTGCAGTGCATCCTCGTGGAATTCTACTGCAGAGAGATGGGCACTAGTGACTTAAGAGTTATTTCCTCTAGTACATTTTCCAATTAATTTTAGGCAGAGCTCCTGATGCGGTTTGAAGCAGGAGTTCAGCCATAGTGACTAGGAAATAGGCACCTTCCCGCCAGGCCCTCTTCTCCCCCATATGAAAAGCCGGCACTATGCCAAGATTGCGGACTTTCAAGGTGGACACAGCCTTATTGCAGGCTAGAAAGAGCTTTTTGATCTCTGCAGAAACTGGGACATTGCTGCCCTCTTGCCTGGGTGTCAGAGACGGAAGTAATAAGCTGAGAGATCTGGTCAACCTGTCTGAAGGGGGCATGGTCAGCTGATGGCTGAGAGATCTGGTCAACCTGTCTGAAGGTCACTCATTGTCCCCTCCAGCTCCAGGAAATCCCTAATCAAAAGGTGGGTTTCCATGTGTAGCTCGGGAGGGATGAGTGTGTGTAAAGATGTGTTTATCTGCCTTGAAAGCATATTGACTTTTCACTTCGGCAAATGAGTCAGATGACACGTCTATAATAGAGTAAGAGCATGTTCACATTTGTCAACTAAGCTCTAATAATCATTCCCCTTATGACAACACATCGAGGCATATTAATGTTATCTTCCTTTGCAGTGTCTTGACCAGTGAACTGCCCCCGATTTTGTGCATGGAAGACAGAGTGTGAAGAGGAAATGGATAATAAAAGAAAGTAAAGGCAGGAGGATTTGGCTAAGAGGGAAGAACAGAGAGGAGTGTAGCTGCTCTGTCTTTGCCAGAACTGATCAATACGCCCTTGAAATAAAATTATGCTCATTTTTTCCTGTCCAACTATTGAAAGCTAAATGCACATTTTAACAAGCAAAATTTAGTATCAAAAAGGGAGTCAGTTACTTAATAAAATGATTTGTGGAATAACATGAGTTATTTTAAATGTCTCATAAAACATCATGAAATATATTTACTTTGAAAGCGCCGATGAACTCTCTTCAGTAACCGATGGCTGCACATCTGTGCTCTTTTTATTCGCTTACTGGAAGCCCTGTCTTTGAGCCAAATCTTTAATTCTCTTTCCCTTTGAGGCTTAGTGGCTGTCAAACTGAGAAGATGCAAGGATGTCTATGAAGGGGAAAAGGAAAACAAAAACAAAAAGAAAAGCAGATGAAAACCTCTTGATGTATTAAGATTTTGGGGCTGGGGGCACTCACACCCCCTGGGAGAATTCACTGTGACTTCAGAGAACATCAGAGGGGCCAGAGAAGCAATCTACTTGGCTACCTCCAGCATTTGCTGGGGGTAAATACAGCAAGTACTGGAAAAGAAACGTCGTGGGGCGATGAGGAGGTGGACAGGGCAGGGCCACTGGACACTGCCTCGTGCCACCACCTGGACACAGGCCACCTGGGAGAACTTCGGAAGAGGAAAGCTAGGCTTGTTTTCCGAGAGGTAGTATTTGCAGCCAATGCCTTGAAACGGATAAAGGCAGGTGATAGAAGCCACGCCGGCAGAGCGCCACCTTCGCTGATTGTCCTGGGGACTGCTGACCCCCGAGAAAGGCTGCTCTGGAGTTGACGGAGTGACGGCCGCCATCTTGGCGTTGCTGTTGAGGTCGCCTTGACTTCTGCGCTGTGTGTGGGGGGGTGGCGGAATGAATCCGCAAGGCACCCACAGTGGGGACACCCACAGTGGAGACACCCACAGTTTGTACCGCAGCCCTCGCACGTCCTCCGCCCTTTGCTGCCCACACTTCCCTCCAGGGGTCTCAGCTCCTCAGTGCTATTACCGGGGATGGCTCCTGTTATTTTTCACTTGGTGTCTCTATTCCACTTATGCGTGGGATTGTCTGGGTTCTGGGGGTGCTCTGGAGAGAACCCCAGGTAGGAGGAAGGGAGCAGAGACCACAGAGAAGGAAACGCTACGGCTCAGGGGTGGAGGCTGCACCCCGCTCCTCCCCACTCAGCTCTGGCCATGCATGGAGGAAAGTGGATTTCTCTCTCTCTCTCTACCGATGTGTTTATTCATTTATGCTTAGAAGAGCTGGGGTGTAGGCCAGAGGTGGGGGGCGGTGAGAGCATTCACCAGCGACACAGTGAGGAGCAGAACAGGCGCATCTGCTGACATACACGGCTGAGGGGAGCAGAGGGGAGGCAGGAGGGGTCTGCTGCACCTTGCGGGTCCCTCCCTGGCGGGGATGGACTCAGGCAGTAGCGGTGATGGTGCTGAGAATGAACCCCAACAGCACCAGGGAGGCCCGAAGGTGGCAATTATGTGTGCTCGGCTGCAGTGTCCACGTGAGTCTCCGTGCAGTACTGTGCCTCAGAGAGCTGTGGAGAGGGACACCGGTGAGTTCATTATCTCCTCCCATACAGGAAGTGAGAGGCGACAGTTCCTTACAGTAACATATTAAACATCATTCATAAAACCACAGATATTCCATAGAGACCTACACTCACCTGGACTGTGGATACCTATGTGGAGACATCTGCATCCCAGTCCGCCTCTAGCTGCTCAGAGATACATTTTTTTCAAATGATCGATAAAAAACCATGTGAATCAAAATTTTCCTTCGACGCAGTGGATTTTAGTGGTGAATTTAAGCTGTTCTCTGCACGCGTGGCTTTGGTAAGAGGCGCCCTTTCTGAAACATGGGCGTGTAGAATGCCACTTCCATCCCTAGAAACAAACAGCACAACAAGCCATTATGAAGAAAAGCCCTGGAGGGGTCCAGAGGCCTTTTGATGGTCTTGTTCTAAGCAGGATCTATTTTTCGCTCAGAGAAGTCTCTCAAGGCTGGACCCTGCGATTTCAATGCCCACCCCTGTGCCAGGGTGCACGCCAGGGCCCAGGTGCGCTGCACACCTGCGAGGGTGGGGCTGGGGAAGGCGGTTCCTCCTGGGCGTCCTCTCAGGTGAGCTGCCTACTCCTCCTGGGGATGGCCCCCTGCACAGTGTGCCTGGCACCGCTGTCTGGGGCACCCGTGGGGCCTCTCAAGCAAAGCCAGATTCTGCTGTTTCCCGCAGTAACTTCCTGCTCCCCCGCCCCAGCCTCGCAGGCACCGGCAGGCACCCGGCCACCACCAGAGGGGGCTGGTGAATTTCACATGGACCCTCCTCTCTCAGGCAGAAATAAAAAAAAAAAAAAAAAAAAAAAACGGAAAAAAACGGGGTAACTTTCTATAAACTCAGATCCTAAAAGCTCACTTTGATGACTGGATCTTGTCCAATGAACACAAATTCTAAAATCGTGTGATGATTTTTAAACATGCGATTAAAGGCTTAGTGTAAGATGCCTCTAGCCCAGTGCCTGGAGGGGAGCTGTGGAGCTCCAGTCAGTGCCCACACAGCAAAGCCTCCCCTCCACACGCCCTCACAGCCCTGCTCCCCACCCCACCCCCCAGGTATTGATCTCAGATGAAATAAAATGCAATATTAATTGCAAAATACATCTTGACATCCTGCTTCCAAATCAGATTAAAAATTCATGCTGAGTTTCTCTTTGGTTGGTGCATTAACTTTTTGTTATTAGAAAAATGGGCTTCTGATGGACTTGGCTTTTGTGTGTTGGCAATGGAGGGAGCTCAGGGATGACGCCGCAGGGGGTGAGCTGGGTGCCTGTTTAAGCAATGACCTTATTCCTGGAGGAGGGGCCACCCAGAATGTGTGTCCAGGGGGAGCTGGCCGGCCTGCCCAGGGCCCCTACACGCGTCCCTGTGCACATTCACTCCGTGAGCATGGTCTTCCCGCTGGGGGTCCAGGGGATGCTTCTGGGAAGTTCAAAGCAATAGTAACTCCAGAAGTTAATTGAAGTTAATGGACACTTTCTCTTAATGGATTATCATTTAACCTGAACAACCTCTTTCATTATTTATTTTGACTTTTCTATTTCTTAGATGTACTGTTGGAGGGGAGCAGAATATGCCACCTCAAAATATCCCTCTTTGGTGTGGGGGTATGTTAGGCTGCAAACAAATGGTGAAAATACATCTGAGCTGAAGTTACCCTTGTGAGAGATCTCTACATAATAATCTCCTTCTCAAGACCAGGAAGGGGAAGTTCTCCCAAATCTCCAGAAAGTCTCATGATTCCAGAAGACAAGATTTCCATCTGCATTACAACTTGGCCATGGCTTCCTCTGTCTTCCCTGGCCACCTCCCCTACCCTCCTCCCACAGGGAAGCTTCTTTTCTCTTTAGCTGGTGATGAGGCTGTATCCTGGGTTTTTTAGGGAGTTTCTCAGTCTTCCTGTTTTCTCCGATGTCTATCGGAAGAGCATATCTTCTTATACTTCTGGGTTTTCTTTTCCCTCCTGTAAATCTGCCTTTTATTTTCGATGGAATCCCAGCCAAGAATCTAGAAGGGTAGACGGAAAATGGTATCTCCTCTCTGACACTGTTATCCATCCTTGAGCTAGTGTTGCTCTTGACTTGGAGTATTTAGACTTTCTGCATCCTTTAGATGGAAGCTAAGAGTATGAATTTCAGGAAGGAGCCATCACAGGGCCAGAATCTGGAGGTGACGGTAGAAATGGCCAACACAGGCCCTCCCTGGTGGCACAATGGGGTGAAGCACAGCACTGAAAGCTAACCGCAGCTGCTTCGGTGCGAGTTTGATTCCCCACCAGGGAGGTGACCCACACGGCAAAGCAGACTTTCCTGCTGTTCCCCACAGCAGTGTACTTCGTAGATCTGCCTGTTCTGCTCCTCACTCTGTCTCTGATGAGTCCTCTCACCGCCCCTGCACCTCTGGCCTGTACCCCAGCTCTGTATGCATAAATAAATAAATCTTAAAAAAAAAAAAACCTGAAATACCTGAAATAAAACACCAGGCATTCTACTGAAAAAGGTGATCACCAGATTGGTTTGAAATACGCAGAACTGTTTACCATATAAGAAATTGTAGTTGTGCATGAGAGACATCACATGAGAAAATTCACCACCACATTATGCAAATGCTACCTTATTGAACAACGAATTCCGTCAGTGATAGTTTTTTCAAATATGATAAATATCAGATTTAACTAGAATGTGGATATAGCCCACGTAACAACCCCTGCCGCTCTTCTGCAGGCTGTGTGTTTCACCTTTTCAGCTGTTGGCCTCAAAGACATATTACAGCGTAGGGAGGGACACCCAAAGCCCTTGCTGGAGAAGCAGCCAGTACTTTCAGCAGCAAAACAGAAATAACCACACGCCGACGGTGAACTGCACGCTCAGGCACCATTCATTCCCTGGGACAAGGCAGGTGTCTTGCGGGTTCTCCTGCGGGTTAGAGGGAGCGGCTTCTCACCTGCTGGTGGCGTCCTCTCTCATTGGCTGAGCGGTTGCTGGGCAGAGAGGCTCCGCCTTCCTCCCACTGGAGCAGTCACTTCCGGTCAGAGGTGCGGGTCTGCACAGGTGGCCCCTGTAGAGGCGCTCAGGGCGCATGTGCAGCTGTCTAGCCTCCTAGCGGATGCCCACCTGCCTCTCTCAATCCAACCCTCTACCCCTTTCCTGTAATTGTTTAACTTTATTCAGCTCCCTAATCTGCTGCTTACTTCCCACCCCAAGGACGTTTACCTTTTATTGTGCGTTTCTGGCAGAGGTTGTTCATTTCTCTCAGTCATTGTACAGGTTTCCTTGACAAACATTTCCCTCGGTATGTAAATTGCTGTGCTGTATCTTTGAGACATAGGATGATTTTCTAAAGAATTCTTCATTCAGAGTACTTCTAAGTGGGGGAAAAGTTTATGTTTCTATTTTCTCATTTATTGAATCAATGGAAATTTGGAATGAAAAGTAAATTATTTGGTTACTTAGAACTCAGCCCATATAGCAGAGTCATGAACATAACCCATGAGTGCAGAGACGACAGGGTGACTGAGGAGCACGTCGGACCCGAGTCACAGGACAGGGCTTCCACCCTGCCTTCATGCCCCACTGGGCTCGAACTCAGTGGGGCTGGAACTCGGCACTGCTTTATCTAGTTGCTCGCACGTTAGGGAGAGCTGCATGGGACCAAAGCTCACTGGTAGTTATTCACTGGAAATTGCGATTATTTTCACAGGTTTTCTTATATGTCCTGTATTTACATATGGAGGCTTATAGATAGATGTATCAATAGGCAGATATTGATAGATGATTGATAGGTAAGCAGATATATATATATATATATATATATATATATCTGCAAAGATTTTCTGAATAGCAATCAGACAAACAAAGAGACTACATCAACACATCAACACATTTGGATTCTATACATGTGTAGTCTACAGGACAGGTGCGTGCACATGTATGCAAATACATATAGATGCTACACACTACATGTCCATAGCAGACATACTATACTATTGGGCACCAACAATGATTTGTGCACTTACAGCAAAATTTGCACACTTACAGCAAATCCTTGTGGGTGGCTAGCAAGTTATCACCTCTTAGCTGTCCAGGTGGGAAGAGTGAGGGCAGAAGCCGGGCTTCAAGTCATGTGATTAAGTAGCTGAGATGTTCAGATAGAGGTCATGCATGGGCTCAGCAGCATGGAACTTCTGCTGACCAAGGTCAACCTGGTATAACCACTCTCCCACCTGAGTGCCCATCTGTGAGCAGGTCAACTCTGAGCCTTCAGTTTCCTGGGGTGCCAGCCAGCCACCTGTTTGGAGCAGTCATGGGACAACTTCTGTCAGGCAAGGATCGGTGTTTTGGCACCACTGCATTAGGCACTCTGCGATACACGTGGGCTCTTCCTGCCAGCAAACTGTGTGCGAGTTTCCCACTCTGGCGTGTAGGGAGTGGCTCTTCCTGGCCACGGTGCTCCACACAGTATTGCCTCTGACCAGGAGCTGACTCACAGTGACAGAAGCACAGCAATGGTCCCGTGTCCATGGCATGTGCAGGTTCCACCACTTTCCCCAGCATCCTGACAGCTGCCCTGACAGAACAGGGGATGCCCTTGTGAGGACTCTGGCTCCAGCAGGAGGGTGGCAGGCAGTTCCTGGCCGGGCTGGGGCAAGGTTCTCTAGCAGATGCTGTGCTCTGATGAGCCTGCGGCGTGTGGCACTCTTTGCCCATAGCCAAGAGTCACGGGCCCAGACACAAGGGGCAGATCTGGGTATGGGCCACAGACTTTATCACCAGGGAGCGACTAGCAAAAGGTTTGTTGTTTTCATGATCTTATGCTCTGCTGACCCGGCAGTCTCAGTTCCAAAGTGAGCCAAAGTGAGGCGGGCTTCCATCAGCAGACACGACGCCACTTCCAGTGAACCTGAAGCTTAGACCACCATGGGCCACGTTGCGCCCCCGTCTCTAGATCAACAGGCTAAAGGGAGCACTGTGCTGGCTGGGGTGACGGATCTGACTGCCCTCTGGTGTGACCCGTGTAACCTCCACGACGGAAGCAAGAGAGTACAGTGCACCTGTCCTGGCAGATCTAGTGTTCTCACATGAAATGTCAGAAAATGTAACTCGCAGGTCAGTCACCGAGTAAGTTCTCACTGATGAATGCTTTGGAAAACATCAAATTGAAGGATTTGGATGCAGGGCGGCGATTTTAAATAAGATGGACGATGTAGGCTTATAAGGAGGTGCTGCTGAGGTAGAAACTGGAGACTGAGACTTAGCTGAAAGAATGCCTGAGAAGAGAGGGCTTCGTTTAAGGGGCTAGAGAGGGCTGAGCCACGAGGGTGGCCCTCCCACGCAGAGCGACGTGGCACAGGCAGGGTGGGATGGCAGCAGCGGCAGAATCAGAGCTGATTCTGGACTTGTCTCCTTTGACTGGGGGTGGGGAGGGGAGCAGGGAGTGGGAGTGTTTTCAACCTTTACTTCCCGAGCTCTTTATCATAGCCTAATGGGGAGATCTGAATCCTGCTCTTAAACCCAAACTAGTTCTCTAGGGTGTGACCGGAAATAAAAAGGAAAACAAAATGGAGGGAAAGGGGGCGGGGGAGGGGGATTTGAAATCTCCCCAGCTTTGTGATGCTTTAGTGGCCACAAGTGCGCGAGGACAGCTGCCTGACGTGACCTGCTCGTGGAAGCTCCGCTCAGTTGCCCCTGCGTGTCGCACGTTATTCTGGAGGGCACAGAGCAGCCTGATCGAGGCGCCACTGCTGAGTCCTGTGGCAGAACAGAAAGGAGCTCAGGGGAAGCCATGACTAGGGGGCGAGAATAGGGATGCTGCAGTTGCCTGATGTCATAACACGATATAAATAATTGACCAAAGTAGTTGTTTTAATGGGATTTAGCCCAAACCTCAGAGGTGAGATGGAGCATGTGGTTATCTATTTGCAATGCCAATTCCGCTTGCTAGAGGAGGATTTCCATGGACAGAGGCTCCGAGGTGTGTTGGTAACATTAACCTCTTAGCGTGTAAACTTCCTGTGCATATGATATATAGAATCATGTTCTCCCCATATCTGTACATAGCTGTTTCTCACTTCACAGATAATTTATCCACAATATCTAGGAAGAAGCAACAACAAAGAAAACTTTCCACGGCCAGATATATCCCAAATGACAGGGTGTAGAATTCACATCCCGCAATTTCAGAGTCCCGCTGACCCTTGAGCTCAACCATCTCTGTGTCCACCTGCTTCTCATGCAGCTCTGAATGGGAAATTGCTCTTCCGGACTTTGGAATTTGCTTTGCAGGCCTTCTGCCTGCTGAGTGTTTATGGATCTGCGAACATCAAGCCCACATGGCCTTAGGAAACATGAGCTCACTGTGCAAAAATACCTGGTAGCTCTCAATGCCAAGCCCGACCTCACAGAGGGCCTTGTGATTTAGAGTCCTCTGCAGAAGCACGTGGAGAAGTGGGGAAAGAGCAGGACTCTGAGTGTCCAGCTCAGCCTCCTTTCTCAAGCACGTCCCAGAGAATTCTGATGCCCAATTACTGCAGGAGCAAAAGCCCAGAAGTGGGAAACTTTAATTGTTTCTCCAAAGTGAGACACCACTTGAAAAGCAGAATCAATTCCAAAGTAATTACTCTTCCTCAATGTATCACTTTAAAGTTTAGCTAGCATTTAAAAAAAAAAAACACACACACACACACACACTCCTTGAACTTTAGCTGGGATGTGTGAATTGAAGTTCAGAATCAAAAGAATGTTGTTTTTCTGGAAGGAACTGCAGGTTTTCTCCCCCGGAAAGCGGAACGACAGCAAGAAATGCAGAGCTGTTTCAAACAGCCTCCAGTTAACTGAAGTGTATTAGTCAGCTGCACACTTGGTGTGTCCGCTGTGAAAGGAAGTGAGTCCAGTGGAGAGACAGGTGGAAGAGGCACACTATTTATATTTAATTCTCAGCGAAATAAACTTTCATCTGTTCCACTGAGGTTTCCAAAAATTTAAAAATAAATCCATATTATGTATGAGCATCATGGGTACATGCTATGTGTTTGGTCACCAAAACCCATTCTCTTCTTCCAGAAACTCAAAAACAGTCAATATTAATCATGAGTCACAATTCCATGGCAGGCAAGAGATATTTACAAAGAGAAGAAGAGAAACAATTGCTTTTTGCTGGAATTTCACTTTCTCCCCGCGGCTGCCAAAATGGCCGCTCGCTGCCTCACACCTCTGCAGAGCGCCGTGAGGAGGGTCGCCTGTATTTCGGCATATTGCACATGTCCTTTTTAGACGCTGGATGATGTATAGTTGCATGTGTATCTCACTTCTAGGAGTATCTGGAATAGTCAGACTCCCCCAATCAGAGGTCGCCAGAGGCCAGGGCAAGAGAAATGGGGAGAGGCTAATTAATGGTTGGGAAGTTTCCGTTATACAAGATGAATATGGTTTAGAGATCTGTTGAACCACATTCTTCCTACAGTTAAAAGAAAAAAAAAATGCAAGCTGATCCTGAGCTGATAGTATTACATTTGGGAGCTCAGTTGGAGAATAGAATCACTTCTCTGCTTAACGATCTCTCTTCTTGGCAACCGCTTCATTAGTGAGAAAATGTGTTCCTTCAGTTTCTTCTATAACATCATCTCCTTCATGTCCCCTTTCTGAGACGTACTCATCACTAATTCAATGCCTACCACGTAACTTGATTGTTGCTCTTATCATTCAATTCTAATTATTTTTAATAATTTTGTCTCCACAAAGAAACTGCTAAAATTGCAAGACCACAAACTACTTAATTTTAGCAAGAGTCTAACAGAAGCTCTGTTTGTTAGTAGTGTTGAGTTGGCCCATTTCTTGTAGTATCTGTGTCCATGGCCTCTTCGTAGGGAAGCTGATCCATCAAATGAACCACTGGTGTTGAGTGGGAAAATATATAAGCTCTTAGCATTTACATTAGCTCATTATTTAAAAATTTCTATCTGCATGTTATTTATAGTCTAAGAATACAACTGTATAATAGATAGTACACCTATATAATTCATAACTTATGTTACATATTTTGAGAGTGCATACTCAATTTCATTTTTCTTATAGAGGTGTGGAGAAATTTCACACACTTGGAGGCTGTTAAAATACACGACCATGATTGTGTAGCTCCCCCAGTCTGTGAGGGGTGGGGCAGGACCCACCAGCATAAAAGCTGAGGTTACAATAGATTCCAGATGCTTCATTATATCACTGGATTTTATATGGGCAGCTGTGGCATCAGCTAAGGGATACATTCCTAACTCCTTTGCAAAGGACATGTTGGCCCTCCCTGGTGGCGCAGCAGCTTAAAGCACAGCACCAAGAAGCTAAAGCTTCTGTATGAGTTTGATCCCCGCCTACTCCGGAGGTGACCCCAGGGTGCGGCAGACCTCTCCTGACCCGCCCGCTGCTCCCCTCAGCAGTGGGCTTCATCGATCTGCCTGTTCTGCTCCCCACTCTGTCTCTGGTGAAGCCTCTCACCCCCTGCACCTCTGGCCTGTGCCCCGTTCTGTATGCATCAATAAATACATCTTAAAGCAAAAAATCTGTGCGTATGTGACCAACTGCTAGTTAATTCTGTGTAAGTGAATAGATAGTTTATGGCAGCAGGAAAGGTGAGTATAAAAGACGCCAAGCCATCTGTGAGATATTCTGCTTTTTTAGTCGTCTTCCTCATCCCCAGAATTCGGAATACTGCTACGACGGGTGGTCAGCAGCCACCCTGTGCCATCAGCTGGACATGGCAGCAGATGCTGGGATGGCTGGTAGCAGGACCGCAGCCCGCAGCCCAGCCCTGAATGACAGTGGGGCCCCCAAGCCGGCCCCGGCTTGGGATGTATGCTGCATGTGAAGTAAGCATTTCTCTCAGATTTAACCACTTTATTCTATCTTATTTTCAGTTAACTGCAAAAAGACCCTGAGCCCGGTTCCCCCTAAGAGGCAGCTCACATGCTGGTCCAACAGACTGCTCATCATTGTAGCCGGTTCTACCACTGGGAGTGGCCCGTTTTCCTCTGCTCACTCCAGCCACCTCCCCCCAGTGGCCATGTCTCCCCAGAGATATCCAGTTGCCCCCAAATGAAGCATAATTAGGGTACAGTGAAAGTTGAATTCACTTCCTTAGGCACAGTCTGGGAACCAGTGTTGGGGAGGGGGTAGGAAGGCAGGAAGAGGAGAGAGAAAAAGAGAGGGGATAGAAGGGAAGAAACTGGGGGGAAGGAGAGAGGGAGAAAAAGGCAGGAAAGGAGGAAGGGAGAAAATAAAGAATCCAAAAAGGTACTTTAGTAATTGAACCACTTAACACCTGCGTGTGCAAGTGTGTGCGTGTGTGTAACCTTATCTAGCTAACCTAGATAAGATCAGCTAATTAATCTATAAGATTGATTGTTTATGATTAAGAAATTATAAAAAAATAGCAAGCACACAAAGCAAAATGACTAGGTCTTTAGTGTGGACTCTGGTGGTTTTTCACTTGGTTTGTACTTTAAGGCACACCCCATAGTCATGTCCTTAAGCCTCGGGACACAGAAGCAGCCAGATGCTCCCCAGCCAGCTGGCGCCTGTGGAGGGAGCTGGGACAGCTTGTTCCCGCCGCCTGGACAGCGACGCCTCACCAGCACGCCGAGGGCTCCTTTTGCTTAAATTCGGGAGCTACTTATTTTTAGTCTATCACATGGTGGAGATGCTACTGGTGAGATGGATTGAGCCCCTGGAAGAGAGAAGAAGAGGTGCCTAGGACGCCGGGCGTCGGGGGTCGGGAGAAGTGAGCGGGGCTTGTGAGCGCCCGCCTGGGAGGCCGAGTGGCCGTGAGAGGACTCTGCCATCCACCCTTGCGCACGCAGGATCCGTGTGTCCAGCAGGCCAGCTGCAGCCACACCCACCGTTCGTGACAACGCGCCGCGGTCACGCTTCAAGCCCGGAACTTACGAGCCCACCACACCCGCTGCCCCCACGAAGTCCACTGGGACGCGCCCCCGAAGTGTGAAGGCAAAAGCTTTATAAATTCTGAAAATGCGTTGGTTAACACACACACACACACACACACACACACACACACACACACAAAGCCCAAGGTGTAGACAAAAAGTGGCGAGCAGGGCTGCGTGCCGTGGTGGCCCATTCAGAGCGCGCAGCCGGAGGCGGCGGGAGCTTCGCGCGGGCGGGCTCGCGGTCTGCGCTGGGCCGCGCAGGGACAGGGGGCGCGTCCCAGTGGACTTCGTGGGGGCAGCGGGTGTGGTGGGCTCGTAAGTTCGGGGCTTGAAGCGTGACCGCGGCGCGTTGTCACGAACGGTGGGTGTGGCTGCAGCTGGCCTGCTGGACACACGGATCCTGCGTGCGCAAGGCTGGATGGCAGGACCTGGGACTTCGTTCCCAGTCGGGCGGGTGAAAGCAGACATGCTTTCAAACAACGCAAGACTGGCTGCTCGCAGCAGACGTCCATCTCCGTCCTCGCGCGGGAAAGCCCGGCCCTGCGCGGGCGCTGTCCTGCGCCTCTGAGGCGGCCGTGTGGCTGCAGCGGCGTTGAGCCGCGGACATCACGCAGCGGGCTAAGACGCGGGCCGCGATGACACCGCAGACCTTTCCCATGGCGTCACAAGTCCATTTGAGGATAACACGTTTATGCTTAATTTAATACAAGTGTCTTTTTTAGGGGAGAAAGACCAAGCCCAAGTCAACCTCAATGTGCGGGAGGCGGCGAGTGGAAATACATTTATGTAAGTGATGTATGAATTATTCAGTGTTCAGACACCAATCTGATTCTGCATTCAATTACCCTGATGGAGGCTACCCAGTCCTGACGCAAATTAAACATTTGTGAAGTGGGAGCTTCTTTCTCTCCTGCCCTGAATGGGGATGAGGGGGTGACCTTCACTTTATACAGACAGTTCTTTCATCCCCCCCCCCCAATGGCAGGTTATGAAGTCTGCCTGGGTTTATTGCTTTGAAGGACACAGTCTGACTCTCGGGAGAGACAGCAGAACTCGTGTGGGCCATGGGTGGGGGGTAAAATGAGGCCTTCGAGCGACTCTTCCGTCTAACTGGAGGGTGGCTTGACCACGAGAGTCAATAAACTCGCAGAGAAGCCCCGTGGCCGACGCCCTGTGGGTCTTCCAGGCGCTGGCTGGGGGCTGGGAGTATCCTGAAGTCGCACAAACACGCCTCGCCGGGGACCTTGGGGCACACAGGCCGTGTGCAGGTTTCCACGCTGCAGCGCTGGTCACGGCCCTTTTCCTGTTGTCCGTGTTTTCAAACCTCTGCCGTTGCCGTCTAAGCCCCAAGCTACGGAGATGCATTTCAGGAAGCAACTTCCACCTTCCTTCCCCCTCTCAGGCTGGGGCGCGCTGACTGCTGTTAAGCTCCTGTCATAGATGGGATCTCAGAGCAGCTGATGGGACTTGGGGAGCTCTGGGGGGTGTGTCTGCACCCTTTGGACTCCAGCCCAGAGTTCTGTAACTGTGTCTCTCTCACACCGGCACGGCTGTTCTCTCTCTACCGCCTTCTTTCTGGTCAGTGACAGCGTCCACCCACTCGTCCTGTGGCCTCATGTGCTTGGCTACATGGACTCTGCGCGAGTCCTGTCGTCAAGGTCATTTTGGGGAAGGCGGGTGCCCTCACCATCTCCTGCTGGCATTCTTCAGGTGATGATTCTTCCCACTTTGAGCTCTCGTTCCCAGCTTCCTCTCATACCAGTCCTTGGTCTGTTTTATCTTTTGTGGCTTCAAAGATTACAGAAAATTATCTTGCACATAAAAATTCTCTGGTGTCTATTGCATCTTGTAAAATGCCCGTTGTGCGAACCTGGCGGTTCTCAGTATACCCAGAACCCTGTGGCGCGAGGTCATGCTAGGCCTTGAGGAATGACGAGCAGAGTGAAGTGTCCCTGACCTGGCGGCTCAGCAGGGCACGGGTCCTGTGTGGCACGGGTCGCGTGGGCTGAGGAGCCCCACATCCGTGCCGTTGAGAAACAATCTCCCCCAAACCAGGTGTCCAGTTCCTCACTTTGCTTCAGAGCTTGAAGGACAAGTCTGAGGAGCTGCGTTCAGAGTGACCCAGCAACTCCTTGCGCAGATTTGACCTTTGGAGCTGATGCACCTGAAGTCACTGACCAAATAAATGGGAAAAGTTTTTCTCTATCCCTATTGTTACTTTTCCAAGCCTGCACTATTGCTGTGACCCACACAAGTCACTGGGGAACCATTTTCCTAAAAATTAATAGCAAAGATCCGTAAGGGCAGGGGCAGGGGATTTGGGTCATTAGCTCCCCAGAAAGAAGAGGAAACCCAAGGCATGCAGGAAGTAGTGGTCTCAGCCTTCTGACTTTTGCCTTCATGATCCTCCTTATCTTTGTTTTGTTTGCTTTTGGACATTGTGTAAGAATACCTCAGAGAACGAGGGTGTGTCCCCAAGGTGAAGAGGTGTCGGGGACATTTTCCTGCTCTGGGGACAGTCTGGATAGAAGGCGGAGTAGCCACTGGTCCCTCGGCAGGCTGCGGACAGTCATCCCCACACCCGATGGTGCGTCCAGGCTTCCTGGGTGGGGTGACCATGCACACACGGTTGGAATCTGGCGGCCAGCATGTCTCAGTCCAGCTTTCCTCATGTCAGTCAGGGCTGGTGCGTAAGCGGGAGCAATGGAGCAGCCAGCATTGGGGAGCAGGCCCACAGCAGCAGGCGGGCGCTGCCATCGCATCAGCAGAACCCAGCTCCCAGGGCCGAGGAAGTGGCTGAGCCCCGGAGCCCTGCCGTCCACATGCACCATCGTGTGACTGGCCTGGCACTTGGTGCCTTGGCAGGGAACCTCTGGGTCCACAGCAGTGAAGCTAGAAAGGCTTGCCATGGACCCTCCTCAGTACGTCTTGGTTTTGATCGCTTTTGTATCTGCTCACTCTTGGAACACTCTTCAGAAAGCTCTGCATTAGCAAAACCTTTAAGAACCATCTTGATACATATTCATGGACTCTGCTCTATATGCAAGACGCCCGCAGCATGTGGCGACGTAGATGGATTTACACCAGTGTCAAAACCCACTAGTCACTGAGATGTGCAGAGGAAGCGCAGCGTGACTGGTGTGGCCGACCAGCCCCTCCCCAGCGAGGTGCTGAGGAGATTAAGCCAGCCTCTCGGTCTCTGCCACTTTCAACAGTTTCCTTCCCATGCAAATTTTCTCCTGCTCTGGCTCAGTTCCTCTGGGGGCTCTAAGGTCCAGGTCATTTGGCCTCTCAGTAGAGCTGGGGTGTGTGTGTGGGGGGGGGTGAGGTGGGTATCACTGTGAGTTGGTGCTGCTTGGGGTGGGAGGTAGGACTTCCTGGAGCCTGGGGTCCCCTGAACCTCCATAGCCTCTAACCTCTGACAAAGGCCAGGCTGGCTCAGGATGCAGGGGTGCCCATTCATGTTGCCTTTGCATACCTGTCTCTTGCAGGTGACCACGCACATGGGGGTAACTTTCATTTGGTCTCTGGTCTCGCGGTTTGTTAAGTAGAAGCTAGAGCCTGGAGACAAATGTGTCATTTTGTCTCACTTCAACAAAGCTTAGCTTTCACGACCTGGAGCACATGGAATTTCTCTGTTTATTTTCTTGAGAAACTTCCATGCCATTTGCCATACACCACACCAATTTGCGTTGGACAGAATTTCCACCTGCAGTGGGCAAAACAGACAGACCCCAGGTGCTGCTATACGTGAAATGCATCAGTACGTGAAAGACAGGTGTGAGCTGGTTCCCTTACCAGTAAAAATGGGTAAAAACATATGGCATGCAGGCAAGATACAGCAAAAACAAATCTTGGGCTTAGTGAAGGAATCTACTGGTTACCAGAGAGAACGGGGGCGAGGGGAGAGGGGGTGGGGAAGAAAGATAGAAGGAGTATCGGCACTGCAGGTGAGTGGGACACGTGTCCATATGGAGGAGTAAGATTGTAAGCCCAGAACTGAAGTCAAATAAATGGGGCCTGAAGAGTTAATTCTGCCAAAATATGTGTCAGTTTTATAATAATTGAAAAACCTAATGTTTTCCAGAATACACAAAGGTTAGGGTCTGTGTTTGTTCAAAACAGTATTGACTCCAAGTCGTGTGCGACTCTCCTCATAACAGCCCATTCTCCTCCCAGGCAGCTTCCTGGTCTCTACTTATCGAGCGGAGCATAGGCGCTGAGGAAGGGCAACACAAAGCGGGAATCATGACTTGTCATTTGTCGTGCTGAAAATAGCAACCGCAGAGACAAGGATGCAAAATACATGCTCCTTGTCCTTGAGTAACTTTTTTGTTATTTCTAGAAGAAACAAGTACAACCCCACACATTAAAGTTCATATTGTTGGGTTCCAAATGGAACCCAATTGGGAAAGCATAGTCAGTGGGTGGCGTCATGTGCGACTGGACTTGCTGGAGATGGATTTGGGAAGGTGGGGCATTAGTCATCCCTACGGAGACAGAGAGACCTGGTGAGGAAGTGGGAAGGGAGCTGTGGAAGGAGCAACATGAGCAGAGACACAGCAGTGGGAAGACGAGAGTTACATGCAGTTCAAGGCATGCTGAACTCAATCGCGGCGCTGAGGGAAGATGGGGCTGTGAGTGGGCAGGGTGAGATCAGCAATGGGGAGCTTGAGCTTATCCTTTCGATAGTAACTGGTATCCAAGAAAGACATTGAAGAGGGAAACGACGTGGCTGGAAGAGATTTAGAAATAAGGTTGTGCCAAGAGTACATAAAATGTGCTAGAGTCACCCTAATGGAGAGGATCTGGAAGGAAGCTATGTAAACTATATTAAATCTCCTGACATATTAATATTAGTAGTTGTAACAATATTTACACTTTTATCCAAGCTGAGACCAAGAGGGAAGTTCTTAAAGATAAGGTAATGAGCCATTGCATTTGGGTTGATGAGATATAGCTCCATGTATGTGATGGAATATTATATAGCCAGGATAAAGTGTGAAATGCAGCCATTTTCAACTCAATGGAAGGCATTTGAGAGAATTGTGTGCAACAAAGTGAGTTAAAATGATAAAAAGACATACTGGACAGTCTGTAACAAATAATTGGAGAAAGACAAACACTTTCAAAAACTAGTGAACATCAATGGACACACTGAAGATGTGAGATTAAGAAGGAGGGAGGAGGGAGAGGGAGGAGGGGCAGATGGGATCATGGTGGGGACATTAAATATTAAAAGAATCATGCTAATGAATCTGCATTTGAATGAGTGAGTAGATCTGCTAAGTAGACATTAAGGTCTATTGAGGAAAATGAAAGAGCAAGGAAACAATGAAAATGAGAAAGTGACATGATCTCATCTGGGGATCCTTTTGATTAAGATACAGGTTGAGGGTAATAAAATTAAAAAGATTTTTTTTGGAGACACGTCATCAAATTTGTTGGAAATGTGTTAAAAGTTCTAGCTCAAATGGCAGATAAGCACGAAAAGTGGTCTACAGCGAGCCTTTGAAAATGTCAGGCAGCACTTAGGGGAAAGCAGAAAACAGCACTGTAGTGAGTGACTTTCACAATTATTTCCCTAAGCCACCCGCTTCAGGAGTGGTCATGCAGCGTTCTGATAGCAGAATGAGGCTGTTTCCCGAATCTCAGTAAGAGGTCAGATGTCTTTTCTTATAAGAGCCTCTCAATTGCAACGTGACTCGATGAACACAAAGCCACGTTTTGGCAATGGGAACGCATCTCACACAAGGAAGGGGGATAATGATGAACACCTACCAGGTGGCTGGCAGGAAACGGAACTGGGAGTCTGGATCCCAAGGAGTTGTCAGGCTCACGCCGGTGCATTCCGACTGGCAGAAAATCCTTTCATGCTAATGACTAGCTCTGATTTTGGAGACATAATTCACTATAAAACAGCGAAATATGACTTCTCCAGTCAAACTCCAAACTGGAATTTGATATTTCCCTTAAAAATCATCCAAACTCCTTTCTCTTCACCCTAACTGCCTGCTGGTCATTATTTTGCTCTCTCCGCCACCTCCAGGGAGACCTGAAACTCCTGGGATCAGCATTCAGAAGTCTCAAGGCCCTACAAGGAAGATTTCCCCCTTAGTTTGTGCTTATCTTAGAAAATGAAGAAAAACAAGTGTGTGGAGTAGCCACCCTGCACACCAGGTGCTGGGTTTAGACTGAGCACACAGGAAGTCCATGCATCTTGAGGCAGACCCTTAAAAATAGGTGTCCTTTTGTTCTTGTAACTTTTTCTTGAAACTTACCATAGACAGCATATAGGATCCGTCTCTCATATGTAACATTGCCAGTGGAGTGGAGGTGGCATGTGTGGAGAGAGAGAAGGAAATTAAAATGCATAACTTTGGAAAAGTCTGGCAATCTAAGCAGGCAAAGCCAGTTGGGACCTATTAAAAAGGGCAAAGAACGATTAGGGAGCAGGGCAGGAAAGCCATGGTAAACTAACAGCCAAGGCAGGAGCTGGTTTACAGAGCAAGTGTGCAGAAGCGAATGTTACATCAGGATGGATAAAATGCATGGGAACTTCGAATCGATGTTAAGACTCATCTGTTAGAGTCTGATCTGGGTGGAGGCCGGAGGCAGCCTCTAGAGGCACGAGAAAGATGCAGGATGCAGGGGACTGTGGTGTTAGTCAGTTGTTCAGAACCTGTTGTGTAGACTTAGGTAAGTACGCGACCAGGGCGCATGGCTAGAGAGACTGTGGTGAGCAGTTGTTTTTTTTTTGTTTTTTTTTTTTTTTTGCTGTGGGGGAGGCACAAGTGTATGACCCACTGGGCAGTCGTCATGGAAAGCACAGTTTGGATTCTTCCCCCTAGGGCTGGCAGCCACTTGTTCCCCCAAATAGAACTGGTACCTCACAATTGATGCTTGTGGGAGCTGTCCTTATTCTAGGAGGATGCTTCTTGAAATTGCATTTCTAAAAGTAGATATCCTTAAAATGTTATGACAACTTCTTGAACAAATGTCACATTTTGAACTTTGATAGCCAGTGTTCATATTTCCAGCATCTTCCCAATGTCAGGATATTTTATTTTAGCAAATTCTGCATTGTAGGGAATGGAGTGATAAATGTCAGTTTCTTAACTGCAGTAAGTGGGATTCTCCATGTAGCTCTGGTGTACTGCATTGATGGCCTGAGTCATTAACCAGGGTTTATCATAAAAGTACTGGATCACTTGAGTGGCAGCTGAGAGTTTTACAAATAGCAAATCAATTCAAGTGCCTTTTTCTCAGTCCTTGCTTTTCTCGAAAGTTCTGCATGATCTGACATTTTTAGTGGCTCTTTCCATGAATACACAGGAATTCGATTTGCTCACTATCTGACTTGATCTCTTCTCCTGTATCTCAATGGCTCTTTGGTACTTCTAAAATGACTTCTCCTTGCTTATCCCTTTTGGGTTTTTTTTTTTTACCCCTCTTTTCTCTCAAGTTGCCTCCCTCCATTATTTCACCCCATTTGTCCTCAATTACATTTGCATGACTACTCTTATGTTTTAATATCAGTTACATGTTTTAAACAGTTTTTCAATTCTTTTGCAAAGTTTATCACTGAACATTCATCATTGTTTAAAAGTCAAATATATCATTTTTCAAAATTGAAGTAACAGAATTATAACCATATAAATCTGGCATGCATCATCAAGACTTAATATTTTAGAGACACCGTTAAGTTCAGCACTAAAAATCCAACTTTATTCTCCATCAATTTTTACCCACACATGCACACACAGACATGTCTACATACACTATGCTTGATTACATAATATGGCGAAGCAACTATGGCTCACTGATATCACAAACAAATAAAAAAGAGGACATATTTTTATTAAAAATGAGCAAAAAAGATTCAGTTAAAACAACTCTTATCAACATATTTTTACTGACATGCAGTATAAAGAATGGACATGAACTTACCTTTATGAAAGAAAAATAAAAGCAAATAAAAATTATAAGTTACTAACTAGCAATGAAAATGCTTGATTTACACCGGAATATATTTACTCCCATCAAAAAAGTGATGATGAATTAAGATAACACTCCAGTGATCAATATTACAAGTGACCATTGTATAATAGAACTTGTAAAGGGAGTTTGCGATCTTCTGAAGGAAGGAACCACATCAATACCCTTCAAAGGGTTTCACAGGGTTGACTCACTATTCGTATTTCTAGGCTTCTGCCCTAAAGAATAATGCATGTATTTGCACCAAGACTGAGATCCAATAATCCTCACTTCAATAGTGTTGCCACCAGTTGAGCCGCCCCTTCCCAAGCAGAACTAGCTACACTGCCTGGTAGATGCCAAGTAGGCAGGGTTGATTTGTTGCAGCAATGAGTCAAGGCCATTACCCACCTCAAGCCCACTCCCCGGAGACTATGATATCACTGGGTCTTATTAATCCACAAGAAACAGACCTGAGATGCCTGGACAAATGTGTACAAATGACCAAAAGTCCTAGATTATGTGTGTGTGTGTGTACACTGGCCTGGGGGGCCCCATATCCACCCCCCAGCCTCCACGGAGCTGACTTTGGACATTGATGGTGAAACCTTAACAGACTACAACTGCCCTAAGTTTCGAGAACTAAAGGGAATGACATCAAAAGCACATGCAAATGCCACTACCCAGGACTATTTTATTTCAGTGCCATAAGTTTGAAGTATCAGGTCTCAAGAGTATACTCGATGGTTCTGTCTACCTGGGTTTGTTCCTCTCTATGGTTTATATGAAGCCTCCAGATTGTCTGTTATTATAGTCTCAGCATGAACCACCCAGAAAGCTAGTCTGTATTCTATCTCTTTCTTTCCTTCTCTCTCTCTCTCAAACACACATACACTGGCAATACAAGCTAAAGACTGGAGGAGCATTAGTGGATTTAAAGTAGCATTTGCTAATTAAAATCAAGTTACCTTAAGAGAAAGTTGTGAGCTGACTTCACCTCCCACCACATGGTAACACTGGGATCCAGTCCTTAAGCCTTCCATTCCTTGAAACTTGTTGAACAGCTGTGTCTGCACGCAATGAGCTGAGCTTGAAATGAGCCTTCAAAAGAAAATGCAGTCTTCTGAAAGTCCAGCGTTCTGGTCTGAAAACATTGCTGGGTTTCAAGTGGCCGGTGTGCTGTGGACCGGGAGACCAAGGAGGGCTGCTTTTCACCGGGAAGCATCACTCAAAGTGCTCCTCTCTCTGAAACTCCCCAAATGGCATTGAGCTCACTGCTTGCAGCCCTGACTGCAGGGGGCGTCATCCTATTACAGTGATGCACAGTTCTGTGGATGGTGGCGGCTGCTACTCTGACAGGAAAATGTCCAGGATCTCCTGGCGTGGGAGGTTAGATGGCAGATGAACACTTGAAAATGGCTGGAACAACGTATTTCAGAACTGCCTCTCCCTTGGCAAGTCTAAAATAGATCTGTGGGAAGAGCAGATGACTCACAGACCACTTGGAATTTAGTCGAGCCTCAGTGGACATCGAGGGTCCGCAGGTTTGTGTCCACCCCCAGGGCCATCAACTGGACTGATCCCACAGGACATTAGGTATAGTCGTGATGTCAATGGAATTGAAGGTGACAACTTTTCTCCACCCATGCTGAGAGATAGTTTCTTTCTCTGGAGTTTGACATGGAAGGAGGCTGAGCAAGTGGAGAAACCGGGCTATAGGGAAGGGAAACCTTTTATTCCAGAGGACATCAGCTGCCAGCCAACGTGGACTGAACCCACAGGGACAGGTCACCACTAGTTAAGCGCTAGTGTCATGCGAAGCACTTGCCTGAGCTTCCTTCACAGCGAGGCAAAAGCTGCCAGAAATCTCAGGCAGTATTCCCACCCCTGTCCTTTAGGCCCGGTAGTATCTCCTTTCTACACAACCACACACCTCTCCGCACCTGCGCAGGTGGGATCTCAGAGCCCTTCTCTCTCTGAGCCTGAGTTTCTCCAAGCCCTGCAGGGCACCAAGACCTGGCAGAGCTGAGTCCCTGTGGGTCTCCTGAGTCTTGCCACGGGGTCTCCTCAGTCTTCCGTGGGGTCTCCTCAGTCTTCCATGGGGTCTCCTCAGTCTTGGCATGGGGTCTCTTCAATCTTCCGTGGTGTCTCCTCAGTCTTCCGTGGTGTCTCCTCAGTCTTCCGTGGTGTCTCCTCAGTCTTGCCGCGGGGTCTCCTCAGTCTTCCGTGGGGCCTCCTCAGTCTTGCCACGGGGTCTCCTCAGTCTTCC
>NW_004567117.1:45933939-45952429 GCF_000260355.1 Condylura cristata | reverse complement strand
TTAAATCGCTGGCTTCCCCACACCACCCACCAGGAGCTAAAATTGTCTTTTTACTTCTCAGTGGGTTTGACTCCTGTTTGCTGCTTCTCTCCCGTTTGTATCCACTATGACAGGCGCAACCTCCACCTCGCAGCGGACACTAACACCTGAACCGGCATTGACGTCGCTGCTGCTGCTGCTGTTCACCAGGCGCCAGTTTCCCTCCAGGGAGGTCACGTGGGGCTGGGGCCCTCACAGAGTCATTGTGAGACGCGGACAGTCTCCCCGTTGAGTGGCTGTTCACTCAGGTGCGACGCACGCGGCCCCGGCTGTGGCGTCCTGCCCATAGCGGCAGCGCCCGAGAGCACCTGCCGCGGGGCACGGCAGGGGGCGAGGCTCGGAAAAGGCGCTCAGATCTGAGATTCTCCACTTGTGGTCAAATGGATTGCTGGACGCTACGATTTTTTCTTTTTTTATGCAAACGTAGTCTTCTTCAGAGACCGGCCCCAGCCACAGTAGGTAACAGACGAGACGTTCTTTATTCGAAGGCGCATCACCGCTCACAGCTGTGGACGAGTTTTCAGCCTCACCACGAGACGACTGTGCTCCCTGAGAGGCCACCTCCGCCAAGCTGCCGGTGCTGCGGACCCGCTCCTCGGCGCCGGGCTCCCGTCCGGTGAGGGTGTCCCCATGAGCCTTGCGCCTCGCGGTGACGTTTCTGGTGCCTTGTTTTCGCTTGGCACTGATTTTGGTTATGATGCACTTGCCCGGCAGGGATAATGCGTGTTTGTGTGTGTGTAGTCCTGCAGAAGCGTCACCGGGTCAAGGCTGTTTTTGTGTCATAGAGTCACAAAGTCACCAGTGAATCTTTCCCGCTGGTGTTTGCCAACATGACTCTGCTCCTTGGAAAAACCATGCCAAGTGGAAATCATCGCATTTCACTTTCGAAGAGCCATGGCTCATGGGTCTAGTTTTCTATGGAATTTCTTCTCAATCTGGTTTGGTTTCGGAACTGCAGTGTTTGTGAAAGTGGAGGTTGGGGTGCGGGTTTTGATTGCTTTCAAAGGGAATGAGAAGATTCACCAACCCACTACCCAAGGAGTCTGCATTTACCACCCTTAAGGGGAGAGGGGGTTCGTGGAGAGCCATTGCGGGGGATGACTGCGCATGGGCATGCGTAGAGTCCTGTTAGATGAGGGGGTGTAGGGAAAAGGCACCCCTAGGGCGCATCGCTGCCCAGACAGATCTCCGACCTGGCCCTAATGATCTGTCTGATGGGCCATTTCCTTGACTTGTCACATGGCCTGTACCATTGTGACCTGTGGGGGGGGGTATGTAAAAATTATAGAATGTGGGATTCCTTTTGCAAGCCACGGAATCTAGCAGTTGAATGCCTTGAGTATGATGTCCTTTTGATAATATTCTATTTGCCGACAGAAAAAAACAAAACAAAACAAAACAAAAAAACAAATGTGAGCTTGGGAGATATGCATTACAGTAATAGAATAAATATTACTTATTCTACTGAGAGGTTCAGTTTACTTGGACATTTTGACAGTATATTCAAAGTTTAGAAAAGGCTGCTTTTTCATTTTAAACAATGGGTATCCAACTTTTAACATGAATAGCTTTTTAATTCAAGATAAATCTTTGTATCTTTATATTCTTACCTTAAAATAATTTGCAAGCATAAGGATGGTGTCATTCTTTTAGAGACATTTATTCTCTCTCATTTGTTTTCTCTTTACTTCCCATGGGTTTCCACAAAGATAAATGCAAATGATAACTGATTTTATTTTCTGATAGAACAAAATTGAGTATGGTTTGGGAACTTGTTTCTTTTAAATGATAACCTGGTAGATTCATTTTTGAATAAGAACTTTCCATCAAATTAAGTTGAATCATTGGAAGATAAATATCTGTGTCTCTTGACTGAATAATTTGGCTTTCCTTTCCTCTCTAGATTTCTTGCTTGCTCATTTTAAAGTAATTAAGGTTGATAATTTTCCTGAAAATGTCTGCCATATGTTCTTTTATAAAATGTCATTATAGGCTCTTTTGACCTAAGGAAATAAGATGAGAAACCATAATGGGACAGGAGCCACAGTGCACAGAATTGTGGGTCTGCCTGTATTTTGGAGGTGGAGAGCAGGACTCCAGTCCACAGCGATGGCTTTCTGGTAGCAAGGCTGTCCCCTGACATGTATTTATTGCCCTATTTCATGCCTCCCTCCACCCCTGGAATGTAATAAAGTAAAAAAGTGATTTTTTTCCCATTTTGCTTCTCTGTATCCAGCCACTCAATTAGAAGCTCTTTGATGTTCAGTAAAATGTTGAATATATATTTGTTGGTCAAAGTTAGGGGTCTAGGTTTCAAGTGATAGCAAGAGTAAATAAGCTACATGAAGGACATTAATGTCAGTTTTATTTTGAGGTGGGGATGGATGCTACTTGAATTCAGACGGATGTTGCTTTTTCTCAGTGAAAAGTTTTCCAAATGAAAACTCAGTTCTGGGCCCTCCCTGGTGGCGCAGCGGGTTAAAGCACAGCACTAAGAAGCTAAAGCCACTTCCGTATGAGTTCGATCCCCGCCTGCCCGGGAGGTGACCACAGGGCGCGACAGACCTCTCCTGACCCGCCCGCTGCTCTCCTCAGCAGTGTACTTCGTCCATCAGCCTGTTCTGCTCTCCACTCTGTCCCTGGTGAATCCTCTCACCCTCTGCATCTCTGGCCTGTACCCAGTTCTGTATGAATAAATAAATAAATCTTTAAAAAAAAAAAAAGAAAGAAAACTCAGTTCTGGAAAGTAGGATGAATATAAAGAAACTGCAAAGATTACCAAAAGATGACAATTCATGAACTCAGAAAAAGCACCATGGTTAAAAGTGGAAGCCATGGATTAAAGAGGAAAAGGGAACAACGCATATTAGGCTAATATGACCAAGGGAGAATTAGCTTATTCAGAAAAGAACAGAGGACTTGGTTGTTCCACCCCAGCTGAATCCCTGAAATCTTTGAAGCAAACATTGTGGGTAAAAAGATGTGTTTAAGGAGAAGGGACTCCTGGCTTCATCCCCTTCACCCCCTGTATCCTCAGGCATGTAGAAAAATGTGTATGAACAAATGACAAGATTTTTCAAAAGACATGTGGCTTGTTGACAGTATTCCTAGTGTCAGGAGTAGCTGAGAGTGACAAAGGCTGTGAGTTTGCACAAATATCCTGTGGCCACAGGGGGCCACTGTGACCGTAATTATGAGTCCCGGTAACAACTCACCTTGGGAAATACTGTAACCTATTTTCTGGACATGCTCACACACTCAGGTAACCTCTCTCACACTGGGTCAGCTCTCTGCATATACATCACATGTCTTGCATGGTGGGTATCTCACACATCATTAATTCCCAGCAAGGATAAACTATCTGTGAACAGATAGTGGAATGCATGAGCCATTGAATGATTGGTTGGCAGAGACAGAGTAGAAAATGGAGTTTCAATTAGATTGGGGTTTTCATAATAACCGTGTTTTTATCTATTGTGTCTGAATATACTCTGTACCACATAGATCACAGATTATTTTATGGAGTAGGCAAGGAATAAATGGTATTTATCTGAATTAAATTATCATTGATTCTATTAACAGGTTAGTAAAATAAGCAAAGGGAATGGTTCTGTTAAGTCCTCTCTGGCATATATGGAAGGTTAGAAGGAGTCTATTCTAATTGTTTCCAACAAAGCACTTCTTACAGAGCCTCTTAAAAACCGTTATATATGGCCCTCCCTGATGGTGCAATGGGTTAGGATGCAGCGCTGCAAGTTAGCTGCAGCCACTGCAGTGCAACTTCAATCCCCACCAGAGGTGATCCACAGGGCGCAGCAGACCTCTCCTGTCTCTCCCGCTGCTCCTCTCAGTAACGAACTTCATTGATCTGCCTGTTCTGCTCCCCGCTCTGCCTCTGGTGAAGCTTCTCACCGTCCCTGCACCTCTGGCCTGTACCCCAGTTTTGTATGCATAAATAACTAAATCTTTTAAAAAATTGTATAGTATGGAATGAGGTTGCACCATATTCCACACATTCTTAGTTCCAAAATTATGAAAATATAAATCCAGTGATGTCAAAATTGGCATTATGCATAGAGTGCAAGTATCTCCTTCTTTCAATGTACTTTAGATCATAACCAATTTGTTTTTAAATTAATTTCTTAATATTTTAATTCATAGCACTTTAGAAAAGAATGGCTATGTTATCACAATGAAAGAAAATATTCTTGAAACAAAGTAAGTGCTACTCATCTTACCTTTGGCTCACCCTGTGGACAGAACTTTGCCTACGAGGAGTCCTGGGTTGGTTTATCTATTAATTAAAAAAAAAAAAAAAAAACAGTACTTAAACTAGGAATGGAACAAGATGCTAGGGAGATAGGAAAGAAGCAAGCAGCCTAAAGTGGATATATATAATTTTAATCCAGAAAGTGTTAGAAAGGTTGAAATCACCCATCAGATGTTATTGTTCCCTGCGAAGACGTAGTTGACTGCAAGCTGCTCCTCCAGAGCGCCTCTGTGCACTGTGCAGTCCCTGCATGTGTGTGAGGCTGGGCTGTCTTCATGAGTGAATTACAGAAGGCTGGCAGCAGCTCTACTGGGGAGCTAGTTTGAGGAGAGCTGGTGTGAGAGAGGCCTGCCAGGCTTCGCAAGGGGTGGACTAAGGTGAAGGACCGTCCTGGGAGTCTGGAGATTCGAATCGCAGCATTTCTCAGCCAGCTTTGTATCAATCAGCAAGTTGGAACAGACTGTTGCTGCTCTCCATCTCCAAATTCCTTGAGTACTGGAGTAACATCGATGGGCAGGTGACCATCACAGCCCGAGACCTCACACGGTGCTAGAAAGGGCTGTTCAGACGTGGAGCAGGTCTGGACATCCGTAATTACACCGTTCAGATTAAGAAAAACACGCATTTTAAAAGTGCGCCGTAACCTCTGCCGTTAGTAATTAGAGCTAGCCTTTGGATCAGGGCTTTGAAACCCAAGAAAGTTTGAAGTGGGACCGTGTGATTTAACCAACACTTAGGATCAAAACAAAATAATAAAAATCCCTTTAGGCTGTCTTTTTGCCTTTCCTCCAAAGCTCACTTCCATAAATAGCCTCTGAGCTGATCCGTTCCCATAAGAAGACAGGTATAGATCAGCGCAGAACTTTCCAGTTGCTAGGAAACAGAAATGCCCATTAAAAAAAAAAAATCGAGCTGTCTCTTCCCCCAGAAGTTTTCAAAGCATCTAATCTCCTTGTTAGCATGTTTGTGTCACCGAGCCCTCCACAGGAAAGCATATTTCACCGATTTCCTTGTCAAGAGGGCCAAGCACCCTGTTATTATTAGGTAGGTAACAATTTCTTTTCGTTACCAAAGATTTTGGTTTCAAGGCAGAAACAATTTCATAACTGCTCTGACTGCTTTGTGTTTGTATCCACGTAGCACCCATGTATGGCTGGCATTCGTTTCAGAATGTGAATGGATCCTTTATTATGTAGTAAATAGAACAATTTCAGTGTACGGCAGACCGTGTTCTTCAGATTCATGGGGAGGAAAACAGCACGAGGTTGCAGCCCATATTCCCATGGCGCCAGAGGACAATGGCATTGGCCACTGGGGATCACTGCAGTGGAGAAGTTCCGCCCACAAACCGCACTAGCCAGCTGAGCGTCGGCTCTCAGTTTCCCATGGAAGCGCTGTGTGCACGTGTGAGGAGTGTCTGAGTGTGAGCGTAGGAGCTTGTGTGGGTGCGAGTGTGTGGCTGCTTGCGAAAGGGCACAGTGTGAGTCTGTGTGAGTGTGCGTGTGTGTGCCTGGGAGCAATGGGTCTTCGTCAATTCCCCCAGCTTTTTTTCTATAACCATTCATGGAAACTTTGCTGGAACTCACCATGTGCTTGGAGAATCGAGGATGAAAGTCAGTGACTTTAGAAAGCCCACAGCGTCATGGTGACAAGCAGGGCGTGCGATGGAAGTATTGTGCTTCACTCAGAATGCTAGAAGTAGGGTCTAATCAATGTTTTCTGTTTCCTTTCTTACAGGAGCCTCTGTCTGACCCACTGAGCTTTCTCCTTGATTCTCCTCTGGCGCCTCTATTAGATGCTACGAGGTAGCGCTCCCTCTGGTACACAGCACCCAGGTGGTGTGGTCCTGGGGGATTAACAGCTTCAGCAGGTGTAAGCCATAGTATATAAACCTAGTAAAAGGACTCTGGCATTTGCAGTTTGTTGGATTAGTCAGACCTCCCAGTGTACCCAAAATTGCATCACATACAATTTTATTTTCCCTTTTTAAGCAGTCGCAACCTGGATGCTAATTGTCTGGCTTCCAGCTTGAAATCTTTCAGCCCAGAGTCCAGAAGGTTGCCAATGTCTTTGGGATCCAACATCAAGATCGGGGCTCTCGAAGCACCAGAGATACTCAAGATTGTTTATTCTCAACACCAAGGCTGATGAAAACATATGGGCAGCAGTTGCTTTTTACATCTTCTGCTCAGTTTTTAAACATGGTGACCTGCCCAGCATTTTATAGACTCCTAAGGAAACAGGAGTCGAGTAACGGCAGAAAAAGCCACACCTTCTAGGCAGGGAGGCAGCCTGAGTTTATATACAATGAGGTGTTTTTTTCTCACATTTCAAGTCATCTCCTTTGCTACCATTACCTTCATTTCTTTACTCTTTCCAGACTGTACTAAAAGAAATCAACAAAATCCTAATATCATATCTACGCTTTGGTATTTTCTTCCCTGGTGCACTTTTCGAAGGTCCTTATTGTGTGAGTGTACATGTGTGTGTGTTTAGATTTTACCAAGTTCTACAAGGCAAACCAAAGTGGAAACAACTGTCTTGCAGTTCAAATTGTGCTAATTTGTTTGCGTCGTCGAAACACTTAAGCACTTACCAATTTGTTAGGCTGGTAATCGATAGGGAGGAATTGATGTTTTTATAATAAAATGGAAAGCCAATGACTCGTTCTCAAAATTTGCTTGACTTTGTCAACGATCCCGCTAGATGCAGCAGATGGTTGCACGGCCCTTACTCCTCTGCTTGCGGCTGGAACAGCCTCGTTTGGGAAGGCAAATGAGGTCGGCTCCTTGGCTAAGAGGCACATTAATGAGGTCAAGGTCACAGATTCAATTTCACTTCAGTGAGTCTTGCCCTATTCCATGGCCATGGGCTGAATTTCTAAGTATAGACATCCATCCAGCAAATAAATCCATGCATGGGCCAGAGGGGAAATAAAATGTGAATGTGTGGATGGTTCCATAAAAATCATCACCGGTGAAGAAAAACAAACAGCTGGTAAGACAGCAGCTGGGAAGCGAAGAGCCGGAGCAGAGGGACTGGTGGCCAGGGCGCAGGGGGTGTTCAAGGTGCTGCTCAGGCCCCCCAGCAGAGGCACGGGTCGACCACAGATGCGGAAGATCCCAGGGGACGGAGAATGAAGTACAGTCCCCTCTCCCATGCTGATGACTTGTTCTAGATACTTCCAGTCCTGCTCTCAAGTCCTTCCAGGATCGCCTCAGCTGTAGAGCCAGAACACGCCAGTCACACCCATCGCAGGGGCACCGAAACCCAAGGGGGAGGGTTGTGTCACGGCCCTCTCAGCGCCCCTCTGACACTCCTGATGGCCCTTCCTTTGCTGTGCTCCCTGAGGCTCAGTGAGGCCGAGGCTGGTCCTGGGTGACAGCTGCCTTGTCCCTCTGCCCAAGTCCATTCCTGTACCCTCCCTCCCGAAGCCAAGGGCATCTCCTTATCAACACCCCAGACCTCAGTTCAGCCTGTGTCCTGGGAACCCTGATGTCAGGACTCGTAATTTACAGGCCAAGGCCTGAGGAATACAAGCCAGGACAGGGCCTGTGAAAGTAACGAAAACTTCCAGGATGCTGGCGCAGAGCAGGGCACCCAAAATGGTGACTCCAAGTGCCGCCCGTGTGGTGAAGACCAGGGCTCGGCCGTTGGAAACCAGCCCCGCGGAGGGGGGAGTGGCCGTTTTATCAAGAATTCAGACAACATAGAATCATTCTTCTGGTGGTTTACAAAACAAATTATACAAAAAGGACAGAAAGTGCAAATAATGTGGTAGTGTTAGACTCCCACAAATGGTGTTCTAGAATATATAATTGGTCAGAGGCATTTTATCAAATAATTTGATGAGGCATATCATGCCATTCATTTCTAGAAATACAGACCAATGACAGTTAAAATCATAAATGTGTGGAACTAACAATTTTTAATTTTCTGGACAGGGTCTGGCCTGGTCTAGCAAGCCAGCAGACACTGACTGCCAATGCGTGCCAAGCCTGTCTCGCCCTTCTCGCCCTTCTCCTACCACAGGAGGTATCAGCCTCAGCCCCTGTCTTTCCACCGTCACAGAGGAGAAAAATGGGGCAGGAAATGTTTGTCAGATTCAGGCAAGTCAGAACAAGCAGAGTCAGAGTTAAATCAGTAGGATGCTTGTCCAACACCTCACACAGACATCTCATCTGACCAAGAAAAATCATAAACTTGACTGGTGTCTGAACCATCCCTACATCACATACTGAGCGTCCACTGCTTGGTCCTGGGTGTCCACTTCCCTCCCTCTCACTGATACCCCACGATGAGCCTAGGGGATTCCTACACCCCCTCCCCCTCATCAGTCCCTTATGTGAGGAGCGTTGCCTCTTTCTAGTGGGGTGGACTTAGGAACCCATTTCTCCGTGTGAGGGTGCTCATTCTTCTTCCACCAGCATTTCTTTTAGCTCTCACAGAGGGCAGAATTAAGGTGCCCTTGTTTTGAGATAATAAAAGAACCAACAATTTATACAAATGTTTCCAGTTCAAATCTAGCACTGATTTTTATCAACATATTTTCTTCTACACACAAAAAGTAGATCTTTAACCATCTTATCGTTATTGAGTAAGAGCTATAAAATAGTGTTAAAATAATCTTAAACTACCACTACTGGTAATTAGATTAAAGCATGAAGACTAAGTATAAAGCAAATTGGTTTGCCCTTGACTTATCCTTGTCTTTGGATAAGGAAGTGTGATATTCCACATTGTTTACAGTCATTATTTCCTGATGTTCATGTTCATTTCACCGTTCATTAGAAGTTTGTGTTCTATCCTTAGGTATTACTTTTTTAACTTACTTTTTCAGTATGTGAATCATTTCAATCTTTCAAAGTTAAAAAATGCATTAAGATATGCTCAGTACTTATATTGCCCATTCTGGCCTCTTCACTTTCTTTCCTACTTGACTTGAAAGTAAGTTTTTATTAGTTTTTGATTTATCCTCACTGTGCTGCTTTTTGTAAGTATAAGCAACTACAAATGCACATTTCCCCACCCCATTCTTACACAAAATATAACATATTATTGATGTGATTTTGCAAACCTACGTGTTGAAAGAAGTAAGACAAGCACAATATAACTAAAACACTATTTTCTCGGGAAATGAAGAGCTACTGCAGTAATGGGAAAGGTCCACAGTTGGGGGAAGATTCACAGAGATTACCTTTGGGCTCGTTGCTGTGATCTTGGGGACACCATCCTGCATGTTTTAGCTGCCACATAATTTAATAGCACTTAATGGAGACTCAGGCCGGGCTGTTTGTTCAGGACCGCAGAGCTCATGTTCTTGTTTTGGAAGAAAACACATGTAGACCCCTCGCAGACAAGTTGACTTTGCCTTTGAATCTCAAGTAAGGTCTAAACTAGTCCCATGACTAAAACAGGCTTCTTTGAAGAGAGGCCCCGCATAGAAGAATTGTAAGATTACAGATGTCTTGAAAGCTAACTTGGACCAAGTCTGGACATTCACTTTCACAACACATGAAATAATTCAGACAGTCACTAACCATTTGTTGTTTGTTTCCTAGTTCCTTTCAACTGTTGGAAAAGTGGCCTAAGGAAAGAAGTGATTAGAAATGCTAGGCTCAAGGGCGGCTCAGCCTGGCCGCAAGGAGCCGAATGCAGTATATCTCACCATGCCCATGTCAGCTGCTGGACGCGCCTGTCTGGGATCCCTGTGAAGAAGAGAAGCTTCCGCCTCTACAACAAGAAGCGCTGCGTGTCGGAGTGAGTCGCCTGGGCCACTGTCGCCCCCGAAGTCACCAGGACTTCACCTGACAGGGGCGTGTTACGTGCCAAATGGGCAAGTGACCTGGCCTTGTTCTGACGCTGGGCTGGCGTTCAGGTCAACCCTTAATTGACAAAGAACTACAAAAACTAGCCCAAGACAATGGACATTGCTGGGATCCGCCCACCCAGGAGGCCATGCGCCCGGTAAGACACATCATTTCCACAGCCTTCTGATGAAAGTAATCCCAGGAAAGAGTATTCTCAACCACAGAGTGAAACTGGTCTCCTTAGAGTTGGCCTGATTATTTACACAGGTGCAGCAAAAAATGCTAATTTACCACATAAACCTTCTTATGCTTGCTTTGCTCAAAGTTTTTTTTTTTTTTTTTAATAATGGAAAAGTTTACAAGGAATTTTAAAATACCCAAGGAAATGGCGCCCCCCCTGGTGGCCTAGGGCTGTTACTGCTATGGCCTAAGTTCCATTCTCAGCCAGGGAGCTGACCCATGGGGCAATGAAGACCTCTCCTGTCTCACCTGCTGCTCCTCTGAGGAGTAGATTTCAATAGACCCACCTGCTCCCCACTCTGTCTCTGGTGAATCATTCTCCCCCCGCCCCCATCTCTGGTCTATACCAATTCCTCTACGCAAAAATTATATATATATATTAAAAAATACCAGAGGATATCTGGAAAGCCAAGGCATAAATCAAAAACTTGTATTAAGTATTCTCTTCCCAAGCTCCACAAATGACCTAAAATTGTTGGGCCGTGGGGTCAATCATTCCCCTACTACTGATAAGGGGTAACTGTCAACCAGGTACCAGGCTGGAAATACTAGTGATTCTGAATTTGGGAGGCTCAAGTTTTGGGCTGCGGGTCAAACTCCGCAGCCTCCAGGCTGAGCCTTCTACTGGGACTCAAAAAACATAACCTTGAACCCTGAGGCATCCAGTACATCTCACCTGGGTCTTCCTTTAGCCCTGACCTCTTGCCGTTTCAAGCAGGAGTTCTTGCTGAGTAACGTCTAGTGGCCCACGCTGATCAGCACCACGGCTCTTCAGGCTGAGAGCACATCTGGACCCATTTCTGGTGGGGTTGGCAGGGTTTCATCACTTATGGCCCATGTCTAATGGACCCTTAATTTACAAATAGATCCAAAAAGATAGCCCTAGACAATGTACATGGCTAGAATCTGACCACCCAGGCTCCAGACCATGCCATGCACCCATTAAAACACATGATTTCCACAGCCTTCTGATCAAAGTAACCCCAAGATTATTCTCAGCCACAGAATGAAACTGGTCTCCTTAGAGTTGGCCTGATTATTTACACAGGTGCAACAAGAATGCTAACTTACCATGTAAACCTTCTTATACTTGTTTTGCTCAAAAATTTTATAAGGGAATATTTTTAAGGGCTTTTAAAAGCACCTGAGGAAATCCAGAAAGTCAAGGCAGAATTCAAGTCAAATTTTGTGCTAATTCCTCTCTTCCCACGCTCCATGAATGTCATAAGATTGTTGAACCTGCCAGTTAATCATTTTCCTTGCTACCTACAAGGTTGGAACCTGTAAACCAGATCCCAGGCTAGTTTGCTAAAGGTCTTATTAATATCAGATTCACAAAGAAATCCTAGGTCTTTAAAAGTGTTTGATAGCCTCTGATTAAATGAACCCCATTCTTAAATATTGCATTCCAAGCAAAATTCAGTTTCATAATCTGTTTCCAGTTGTGTTCTTGTAATAAACACAACAAAATAACTATATTGTATCCTGTAAATCTATGCAAATGATATTTATATGATAATAGAAATAGTTATAAATGTGGAATTCTGAAAGAATCAGACAAGAACACAAACATTTCACAAAATCTTTCCTATCAATTGATAACATTGCTATCAATATTTAAAGTATTTTGAGTTACAGACAACTTGAGAGAAAATAGTTCCTTATAAATCCACAAATTGAAAATTAAAATATCAATAAAACATACCACCATCCCTTATCAGTGCATTCAGTCCCACTTACTCTCATGTATCCATGTGCTTTTTGACTAGCGTGTGGAGCTCCTGACTCGGTTGACTGACAGCAAGCCAGGGGTGTATGAGAGCCATCAAAGCCAAGTAGGCTCGACACGGCGCTACTGGATGGCGCTAACGCAGGCGGCTCTGAGATTTCTCCTTTGTGGAAGGCAAAGCCCTATTGTCTATAGTTGAGAAAAAGAGCATCTCGGAGCATCAGAGTAAAACAAAAACTACATGTAAATGACTAAAGACTGAAAGTAACGGTGGTTACTTTTCCTGCTAATTTTCAAAAGCAATGAGACTCCATCACAGAAACAACTCATGGTCAAGAAGTTCTGGTTCTCCTTGGGAAATCAAGACAAAGAAATGTTGAGTCAAAACATTTACAAACATAATGATTAACTTCTTCTAAGAAAGGATATTAGTCCTCATTTATAAAAATGGGTGAACATAATAATTGCAGAGAAACATATTCAGGTATTTCATGCAATAAGGCTGGTGTAAAATATCCCATGACTACAGTACATATATATTTAGGCCATATCAAGACTATTAGGTAAAAAGGTCATGTCAGTCTGGAGAAGACCCTAAGCACTCGAGTTTTGAAAGAATCTGTAGGTCAGTGATGTGGGTCCCTACTTCAAAATCCTGACCTAGAAATTTCTCCATTCGACCAAAAGAACTAAAGTTGTGATTGATCAAGAACACTTGAAACACATCCAGAAATACAGTGCTGACACTTCAGTGCCACAGCCCAGTAAGGACCCTCCAGTACAGACAGGCTATGTCCTGGGGGGCGGGGGGCGTGCCGACAGGGGAGGATGCAGAGATATACCTCTGGGAACTTCCCAAGCAGAATACCACCTCTGAGAAATCTTGTGATGGCATTTTGCTTGCATGGTTTGAACCTGCAGAAGGCCATGCATCTCTTCTAACTACGATGCTCACCAAGTGCAATAGTAACATCCAATAAATTCTATTATTTCTAGCAATTTTCTTTTTACAGGGTGAAAGGACAAATACATTGTGGTTTTCCAAGGACCATAGGGGTATTGAAAATTTGTTTTACTGAAAATGAAATTAGGATTTGAAAGTGAAAGGCAAAGTATCCAAAGTTGTCAAATTTGAAGATCTGAATAAGAAAGGATCATGGGCCCCTGAGAAACAAAGAATGGCTGTTTAACCAAAGAGACAAAAAATTAAGTGCAAAGGAAGCAGGGGAGGTGATATGATTGCAAAGTTGCTTAACTCTTTCATATATAAGCAAGCTTTGTTTTTGTGAAAACCCAGGGTGTGGGCAGCTAATCTATTAGGACAGAGAGAGTTTGCTGTCCAGGTGTAGAGCACAGAGGTAAAATAAATTTCTATAGCCTGCTATTAAGAGACCAATCATCTAAAAACATTTCCTTATATCAGAGAAGAAAACTAAATTCTAGATTGGCTTCAACATTTTTCTTGCTAATGTCCTTTTGAAAATCTTGTAAATACATCTGTCACACCTCAGTTGGGTTTGAGCATCTTGACAATCCAAATTCTTTATGAGAAACTCCATTTTCAGTATTCATTCAGGTTTTTGAATTTTCCTCCTGGAATAACAACCATCTTATATTAGGTAAAAATGAACTCTGTTTCCTTAAGAATTCACCCCACTTCTTGCAGACAAAGCTGTATGAACATCTTTGCTGAGGTTACCACTAGAAACTCAGTCACAAATGCTGGCAATAAGTTTTGACATAGTAACTTCAATGCACCTCTGTTTTACTTTTTTCTAGAAGTTGAATATATGTTCAACTCTCTCCAATACAGCAGCATTTTACAGAAGGCTGGCACACATCACCATCACACATCTCCCAAATATTTTATAGCTATAAACATCCCTTATCGAATAACCTGTCAATATGTGAAACAATGAAATCAAGATGGAAATAAATGCAGCTTCTACATAACATGTAAACACCAAGAGGCAAATGTGTATCCATGGAAAATCAAGCTTAGGGATCAATGTGCTGACATTTTGCCTTAGAAATTATCTAGGAAGCTAATCAATACCCATTAATTAACTCAATTTAGTGTCAACCTCAGGTAGGGTGGTTTTTTAGTGTTTTCTTAGAACTCAAGTGAAGTTCCACATTATTAGGGGCAATAATAGCAAAAAGAATAATAATAAAAAAGGACAATAATAGCAAAAAATTTACATTTTTTTCTGGGAAATTTCTGGAAGATTTACTCCTGGAAGATTTTTTTTTTTTTCTGGAGAATTACCAAGCATTTGAAAAATGTCATGGACAGAGGTGGAAGTAAGAAACATGGGTGCTTTATTCTCAGAATATTGAAAAACTTAGATGACTGAATCTTGTATTTCAGAGGACAACTTGATAAAATCTTAAATTTTCCTTTGTTTCTGGAATTTGTAGTGAGGTTGCATCATTTGTTACATTGTATGACTAATAGAGAACCTGACTAAGGAAATTTGTCCCACCTGTAACTTTTTATTTATTTATATATTTTTGCATCTTTGTTTTTGTAGTCACCATAATATTACCACCACCAAGATACCAGTGGACCATCGCCATAGTCTCTTGCACTCCTTGCTCCCCTGTTTTGATCCCTCCCCCTTCCCTGCCGAATGTCTCCCATTTAATTTGCCTGCTAATTTTTCCCCCCTGTTCCTTTGTTTTTTTTTCTCTATATTCTTCCTGTAACTGAGGCAATCCAATATTTTTCTAATTTTCCTGTTAACGTATTTCAATGAGCATAATCTCTTCTAGCTCTGTCCATATCAAATGGCCTAAGTTTACCTTTTTGATTGCTGAGTAGTATTCCATTGTGTGTACATACCACATGTTCTTGATCCAATGACCTGTTTTGGGTCATTTAGGTTATTTCCATATATTAACTATTGCAAATAGGGCTAAAATAAATAGGAGTACATTAATTTCAAATGAATGTTTGTGTGACCTGTGGGTATATTCCTGGCAGTGGAGTTGCTGGCTCATATGGTAGCTCCATTTTTAGTGGTTTGTGGAACCTCCACACAACTTTCCATAGGTGTTGGACCATTTTGCTTTTCCACCTACTGGTCAATTTTTATAATCATCCAAAGTGAAACAAGACAAAACACAAACATTTCACAGTCTTTATATAATGCACATTTGTGCTTCAATAACTAACACAAGACCAAATACCAGTTAGAATTCATCTCATATCATCTCATCCACATTTTAAAAGATTTTTCTTAATGGCATTGAGTTGTCAGCTTACCAGTTGAAAGCCTACAGGGCTCTCACGTATAGTCACAACAGCCTCAGACCAATATGCGCACTATGCGTGGCAGGAGAATTAGCCTCGTAAGGCATAACTGTGTTAGTCGGCTCCAACCCACTTAATATACAGCTGTTTAAAACTCATAGTGGATATTTTTCTAAGACAGCTTATCTTAGCTTGCTGAATATATATTTTAGCTTTCAAGAAAAATTTCTCAACTCAACATAAAAGAACACATTTAAGAACATATATTTAACTATACAGTAATTGTCACTGTTTCAGAAACACTTTATATTTAACTTCATTTTAAATGAGTGATTTGTTTTTTTCAGTTGACAACCTAGAATTTACATAGGCTCTACTTTAACACCAGTGGTTAGATCACTGTGGTTATGGCAAATGAATATTGTACATTTTAAAATAAATCTTTGCTCTTTCAAAGAAGACATGTCATCCTCAAACTAGGAAAGCCAATGGCCTATCTTTTGATTTTCCGAGTAATTTATGGTCTAAGAAGTCCTAAACACATACACAAGTGGCCATCACTCAGTGTAAAAATAAATCAAATCACAGAATGAATGAAATTACCTGGGGAATTTAACAAGCCATGCCACACCAATTGAGAAATATCAACAGGACTATGAGAATGTGTATGTATTGCTTATTTTCAGTTTGACACTTCATTATAATTCATTTGCATTTTTGATAGAATTCATAGATGGCTTTTAAGCCAAACGCTCCTGTGAGCTGCTTTCCCAAGCCCCCATTCGCCCCGGGAAGGTGGAGGCGCCCTTCTAGGTGAGGTTCCCTCAAGTTGGCCAGGTGGCACTCCTGTGGCAGCCGAGGGCTGGTACACTGAGAGTGGTAACCATGGCGCCAAAAAATTATGTGAGGGCAGAAACACAGTCCCCAGGGCCACGTGGAAAGCTCCTTGTCAGTAGCGCAAGAAACAGTATTTCGCAGAGGAACTTCCCCAAGGGGGGGGGGCACAGCTTTAGGAGACACCCTGAATATGAATGGTGTGTGGCCCTAGACGCCAGAAAGGGAGACAACAATATTGAAAGGCGACTGTGCATAAAAATAAACCGGCGCTTCCCTCCTGGAGCCAAAGCTGAAATCTATGAGGTTTCAAAAAACAGAGGGAGGAAGCCTGAGACAGGGGCGAGGAAGGAAGAGAACTGATGCAGCACAGCTGGGGCTTGTCTGGGATGAGCCTGTCCTGGGGTGGGGGTGGGGGGTCTGTCAGCGGTTGGGGGGTCTGTCCGCAGGGGGGGGTCTGTCTGCAGTTGGGGAATCTGTCCGCAGTGGGGGTCTGTAGGCAGATGGGGCCTGTCTGTGGTTGTGGGGGGCTGCCACAGTTGGGGTCCTGCCTGCAGATGAGGGGCTTTGAGTGGGGTCTCACCCCTGCTGGCTGTTACAGAGACAGCAGAGCCTTTGATGGGGGCACTTTAGAAGTGGAAGCCACTTTCTCTCCCAACCCTCCCCACTCCCATCCCCCCCACTTCCACCCCCCTCTCCCCCACCCCCCTGCTAAAATCCTCACCTGGGGTTCCTTGGAATGTGGCTGCCTTGGCTGTTGGGTCCTGGGAGGAGTCCTTTTGTTGGGTCACTTAAGGCCTCACTAGACTGGCCCAGCCCATTCGCACTGTCCTTAGAGAAAGGGACGTTCAGACAGAGACAGAGAAAGGCAGCATGTGTGAAGGTGCAGGTGGAGTCCGGGTGTAGCTACAAGCCATGAGCCCCAAAGATTGCCAGCACCCCTGAGGCCAGGCTCCCATGTGCCAGCAAGGAGGCGCGGAGGGGCTGCCTGGCAGCCGGAGGGCAAGATGGAGCCTGCTGACTTGGAGGGAGCCCCAGCCCTCGGGCCCTCCCTCGCCTGCCCAGGCCCTGGGTGAGCCCTCCCTCGCCCCAGCCCTCACACTCCCGCCCCAGCCCTCACACTCCCGCCCCTTCTGTGTCCCAGGCGGCTGCTGACAAGGACGCTAGTCCCACCGGGCTATGCCCATGACAGGACCTTATCTTCTGTTTGGAGACCCGTCTCCAAACACAGTCAGATGTGGGGAACTGGATTTAACAGTTTGTTTTGGGAAGGGACGAGGTCCAGCCCAGGGCACTTTCTGTTAATAAAACTGCATCAACGTTCTAGTAGTTAGAAAGTCCATTGCCGTCCCAGGTGGCCTGGGGGCCCAGAACCTCCTCTCCACACTGCTGCTGCCCCCCTCCGCCCACACCTGTGCCCAGGCAGGTGTGAGCAGGCCCCTCTGCCCACCCTGGTGACCAGCCGCCTCTCCTGGGGACTTGAGGGGTGAGAACCAGATCCCCCACTAGCTGGGGGTTGCTGAACCCAGGCACACTGAGGGCAGGGCCAGGAGAGTGGGGACGCATGTGGGGCACAGGGTCAGGGTTTGCAGGGGGATCCCTGCTGGGCCAGGTGGGCACCAGCCCCCCGGAAAGAGGGAGCTAACGGGAGGACTCCAGAAGGGGGAGGCGGTGCATGGGTGCCCCCATGTGGGGCAGAAGCAGAAAGGAAAAATGAGGAGAGAGATGCAGCCTCTTTATTCTCCCCACATCCAACTCCCCAGGAGAAGAAAAATGGGACGGAAAAATGGAGATTTATACGAGTGTCACAAGCTACGAGGGGAGCAGTGTCCGTATGAAGCCTTTCTCTTCCCAGGACTTGTTTACAAGAACAAAGCGACTGCCCAGTGAACGGTCTCGTGGGAAATGCTATTATAATTCACCAGGAATAACTCTCAGATATGTGTGCAGTCCCATAAGCCTCGGAGAGAAGAAAAGTTACAGAAATATAGATGGCTCATTTTGGCAAAAATAGTCAGGTAAGAGGTTGCGAGCCAGTTGAGAGAGTTTGGGGAAGATGCCTTCAACTAGAGCTGGGCTAAATGCTATTCTCCTTGAAAAGAACGCAGCTTTCAGGAAGTTGGGGAGCGGGAGACAGCTGGGAGAGCTGGACGAAGCTGTGCATGCCTAATGCTCCAGGTAAGAGGCGTGATTAGGAATGGGCAAGCTGAAGAGCGGAGGGGCTAAGATGTCCACGTTCAAAGACGGAACTGAAGGTGTAAGGAGGGATTCCATCAATATTCAGACTTTCAGATTAAGAATCAAAATACAGG
>NW_004567117.1:45901844-45933769 GCF_000260355.1 Condylura cristata | reverse complement strand
TGTGTGTTCTGCTCCCCGCTCTGTCTCTGGTGAACCCTCTCACTGCCCCTGCACCTCTGGCCTGTACCCCAGTTCTGTATGCATAAAATAAATCTTAAAAAAAAATCAAAATAGTTCTCCCTTGCTCCCCCTTCTGGTGTTGGTTTGGGGAATGCGCCACTTGGTGACACATGTGCCATTTGGTGAGATGTCCCTGTGGAATGTTTGAAATGCAGCTAGCATGTCACCATCGTACGCTGTGTCTCAGGACACACACAGTTCCTTTCCAGGTGATCACTCTTGACTCCAGGGGACGCTAAACAGATTAGCATGCAGGAAAGTTACACATCTACATAAATTACTACTGTGGCACCTGTAATTACTCTGCTCCCCATGATGAGAAACTACAGGTGTGCTTTTCACCGGACAGGGAACGTAGGCGCACATCAGTTATGCAAGCAAACTTAGTTACTTCTTCACTAATCTACACATTTCTTTTGCTCTCCATTTTTCTGTCTGAAAATGACAAAGCAAAATGTTGTGGTTATTTCTCGAAGCCTCCTATCTGTGGGCCTCCATGTACATGCAATAAAATTGACCTTACTCTGGCTAATCTCTGGCCATTCTGACAAGAGACCAGACAGAAGATGTGAGAAAGAAAAGAGAAATTCTCTTTCTTCCAACAGCAGCATCTAGTTTTACAACCAACCATTCTGCTCATCTCTGAGGAGACAAGCTGGAGATAAATAAAAGTAGCTCAGGGAAGAAGAGAATGAAGGAAGAAGGACTCTGCTCATCATTTTAAGGGGGCTTTGCTCTAGAATTTTCTCAGTAATAACCCTAATAAGGGCAATGAGATAAATAATACATAAGAATTCTTGTTGTGCCCACGTACAACATAAATATGCAGTAGCCGAGATACATGCATAGTCAGAGTCTTCGAGGGACCCTAAGTTCCTATAGTTCACATTCCCTTAATTCTCATAATACCGGAAGCTTCTTTACTTTCACCTAGTATGGGTCAGTACAAATGATATCATTTGCATATAATAAAAAATCTACAAATGTCAGGGCAAAAATCTATTACTAAAACATTATTTTATGTCAAGCAATTTATTGCATTATCCCCATACATCTGTTAAGGGATTTGGAAAACACGAGAAGTCACTTGGGTTCCGTTCCTAAGCTCACTCGGCATTCACAGGAGAAGGTCAGTAATTAACTTGTACCTTCTGTTAAAAAGAAGCCGCGCATCTCCCTACCCAGGGGGCCAGAGCAAGTGGAATGTGCAGCATCATAAATTGAATACAAAGATGTCGAGTTTTGCACCCTGTCCAAATGTCACTTCCTAGCACGAGCCAAGGACGGCCTGTGAGGAAATGGAGCAGGCGATCGTTTTTTGCTCGACTCTGAATTAATTTCAACTAGTAACTTCTTTGGTGAGGAGAAGAAGGAAAAGTCAATTCATCGTAAAAGACAGGGTCAAGTGTTTAGATATGACAAGGACCTGATTAGATACAAAACAGCGTGACATATTCTAGAAATTCTCTCTAATCTGCCAAATTCCTCTCTTCTGTGTCAGTCTCAGGCCTAAAGAAGTCTCCTGTTAGCCCTCCGTAACCATCAAGTGCATGTCATTCCTCCCTGGCCAGGCGAGGGGAGGCTCCAGCTGAACCCAGCATACTGGGTCTGGAAACGATAGAGATGTGTGGGAAGGGGTACCCCTGAGAAATGGAGCCAGTGGAGGCACACTTAGAGGGCTGTTGCAGAGACTCGTTCCTTGTTAAGATGCTGGATCTGTGAGCCCTGATCTGCCCGGCTGAGGGCAGGATAGGCAAGACCCAGCAGGGGCTGAACCCTCGGCTTCTCCCTGGGCCCTCTCCCTTACTGGGGGGTTACAGGGTGCAGCCAGCTCACGACGCCTTACAGCACCATTGCCCAGAACACTGCTCCCCACACTGGGGTCTGCGGCCTGGACACGCTCACGGCGTGTCCTGTGAAGGTGAGAACGGCGGTGGAGCCTGTGAAGGTGGGGTGGGGTGGAGACGTAACCAGAGTAAAACAGTAGAAATAGAAAGAGACAGAAAAAGAGAAGAGTGTGCTGGACAACGAAAGGCAGGGTATCAGTGAGGAAACCAGTGGAAAGAGGTGAACCCCAGCTGATGGGGGTCACTGAGGGTGTGGGAAGGACACTGGGTTTCTCTCCAAACCCAGAACCCCAGTGCCTGGGCCGAGATTTCATCTTATCATCTGCCACTGTCGACTCTGTGGCCTGTGTGAGCCAGAACACATTTGAAGGTGGAAAGTCGCTCAGCAGAGAAGTGAATCAAGTCTACATGAGACCAGAGCTGAAGTCCAGAGTCTCACCGAGTCTTTCTGGGGTCAGGGGCCGGGGTGGGGGGTGGGCAGCTACATTCCACGTGCAGACCGCAGACCCAGGAACGTGCTGGGCTGTGTTTCTGCTGTCTGAGGTGAGTGAGGACAACATGGGAGGCGTGTGAGCCAGAGGGAAGAGTGAAAAGCACCCCTCCAAGGTGGGGTGTCGGCCAGCCTGGGGGAGCAGCTGGCCCCCGCTCCTCCTCTGCACAGCAGTAGAAAGCACTGACCTAAATGAGCTTAAGATCAACAAAATAAGATCATGTTCACCATCAAACATGTCTCTTACAATTTAACTTCCAGCTCTCCTGGCCAGGATTTGCAGCCCCCCATTCCTGGGTCCTTGGCGACACCCCCTTAACCCCACCCCCACACTCCATGGATTTCTCTGTGCGGTAAGCCTCACTCCCTTCAGGTCCAGTTATGCATGTAAAACATGTTTCAAACATATTTAATGCAGAGAAAGCACATTTCTGCTTTCCTGTAGTGGCAGAAATCTTTCGTGAATTCAGAAATGACTGCACTTTGTAAAAAGTTTCAGAATTAACAATGACAGGGAAGTCTGCAATCCCACCCTCCAACTATTTCCAGATGGCTGTAAATTGTTTTTTCACAGTTAAGCAAAGCAGTAATTCCACTGATAATGATTGATAGTAATCCCCTTGACAATAATGAGCTTGTGGGACATCTCTTTTTTACCTTTTGTCCTTTTCACAAAGTAGTGTTTATCATTTTGAATGAATGGCGTTAGCATAAACTATGTAAACAAGTCAATCACTGAACTTAGTGCTTTAAAGCTTCTGTCTACCTGGGTGGCTCAGTCATATGTCAGTATAGGATGGAAATTGATTTGAATTCCTTTCGCCCCAAACCCTGCTGATGATCAAAGGCTTATCTTGCTGACTTTTGGCATATTGATGTTTCGATCCAAAAAACACATCCTTTCAGTTAAAAATTGGCCAGATATATCAAAGAGCGATGAAGCACAGCAGTGGCCCTTTGTCTATGGACGCCACAGAGGCAGACTAATGAAAGCCGCAGAGGATTCTGGGAGCGGTGATTTGCATCCTAGGGATGAGGCCGACAGATACAGTGATCTACTGGAATACTGACTGCATGCTTGTTTTTATAGTTTATTTTATCTTGGTCTTGCAACTCCTTAGTCGATTAGACATGAGAAGGTTAGCACTCGATCATTATTATTCACCCGAAGGAATCAATGATTTATGATCAAACCGTAGGCTACCTGACTGGGTAATAAATGTGCGCGAATATTTATGGGGGTTCGGTTACTCCAGCGTCAAGGACATCAGCCTTAAATCAGAGATCATGCACTATGCCATGTCGCATCCATGGTTTCTGGGGTAGAGGCATCATAACCGGTCTTTACCACTTCACCTAAGATCCCTGTCTCCACTCGTGTGTCTTGAATGAGAAGCTGTTCCCTGGAGTCCCCGCCAGCGAGGGAATGCTTGCTAAGATTCTCTTTCAGGCCTTATTTTATGGCTCCCTGCACTTTGCCTTTTCCCCTGCCCAGTTCCTTATTCTGCAGTAGCTTCTGAAGCCAACTTGTCCTTGCCTGGACTGAATTTAACCACAACGGGAGTTTGCTTCCCCAGGGACAGAGGCCCTCACCCCAGGACACTCCCTCAGGGCCTCCCTCAGTCACTGCAGGTAGGGGAAGAGGGAACAGAACTGCCTCCTCTCAGCTAACTCACGCCTCTTCTTTCACTTGTGAACATGTTCCACATTTTTATCTGCCAGAAAACGGATCGGATTCCTAACGCCTCTATTCTCAGCCATGGGGTGACCTCAGAAAGCAGCCAGTGATTTCATCAAGAAAATGAGTTTTCTGGAAAGAGTAGCACACAGCCCTTTGCAAGGAACGTCCCCTGGTGAGACACAGGTGCCCTTCTCAGACGGGGACCACGCCCACCCGAGTGGCCATTGTGGGTGCTGTTTCTGCACAAGTGGGAGCGCCCCATCGCTATGTCCTGGGGTCTGAGGACATCAGTACTGCTGGGGTGCTGATTCCACACACTGGGGCTTGGCCTCTCCCCTCCAGACCTCATCTCAGGGGTATTCTCCATATTCATCCTCAAAAATCGTATCTAGCTAATGTGCACATCCTGCAGATTTTGCTCCCTGTATTTCTCAGTGCCCTCCCCCCGCCTCACCTCTGCGCTGTGTCGGGAAGGATCCCAATAACCCCTGAGCCACCCGCCTCCACCCCTGCCCCTGCTGTCACCCGGCACCACAGCTAGCCCATCTCCCAGCGCCTGCTGGCCACTGCAGAGGGCTGAGCTCCCGAGAAGCCAGCTGCCCAGTGCACGTTGTGATGGGCCTCTGCCCTGGCCCTTTCTGCTGTGTCTGCCCACCGGCTTCAGCTGTGGGAAGTGCTCTCAGCATGCATGCTGCCTGTGCTCTCAGCCCTTTATCTGCACTCTGTGTCCCCCAAAACACTTCCCTCCTCCTCCTTGGAGCCCAGGCATCCTCCCCTGGTATCCCCAGCTCCAATCAGAGCAGAGTCTTCAGTCTGGCCGCTGCTTACCCACCCCAATAGGACTCCCTTCCAGCCACACGGGCTCCATTGGGCCCTCTGCCTGGTGCCACAGAGCCCAGTCGTCCCCACAATCTGTGAGTTTCCACAACTGGTGTCCTTTCTGCCTGTGGTCAGGGCTTAGCACAGAACAAATGCAAGCTGTGGAATATTTTTGGTCAGACAAGACCATGGATGCACAAAATGTCACCGAGTTGTTCACCTTACAGTGGTTAATTTTCTGTTGTGCAAAAAACCAAACTAAACCAAAACCAAAACCAAAAAAAATGGGGGAAATATAAAGCCAACTGCACATTCAAAATTTTTAGATTCCACGGGTGAATAAAATCCAAGTTGAGAAAGATACGGAAACATTTCACAGGCCGGAACTCACCGGTTCCTGTAGGACTCCTTACAGAGGACACAGACGCCTTCCCCTTGTTTGAACTCACAAGACCATGAAAACCGACTCCTTTGGATCCCCCAGTTCTGAGTTAAATGACACGATGGGAAATTTCCTATGTGAATTTGATGAGGGTGATAGCAAGTGACTAAGCCAGCATTTGCTCATAGCCAATGAGCCAACAAATTACACAATAGTAATTTCTGTTCCAATGCAGTGAAACATCGTCTTTACTAAAGCTCAGGGGTTCTGTAAATTGTCTTGACCAATGGGCATAGTTGCAGGAAAGGCATAACTCATTCACTTAAAAAGTGATCAACTGCCTTGTTTCTGCAGAGGCAACTTGTGTAAGTTAAAGAATAGAGGAGCTTAAGTCTGAGCGCTTATATTTGGTGCGTGAACCTGACGTAGCTCTGAAGTCGCTTGCAGGCTCATGAGACGGGCTTCTTCACAGCTACTATAGTCCTTATAGCCTGTATGTACAATTGTTTTGTAAAATGGAAAGCTCCATCCAGTGCACTGTCACTGAAGTCCAACAGTCCACAACAACCACATAATAGTGTGGACTTTTTAAAACACAAACAAGAAGTTGGAAATAAGAGAGAAAAAACTTTCTTGACTAACTTCATAGTTTTTAAATTTGGTCTCAGTCATAGCTAAGCATCTTGAATTCATACTTTTTTGGCTATAGGACTAATTCGTTTGTGCATCCACATAAAGAGAATGAAATACAACCACCATCACTGTCCTCTGTCACCCCCTTCCTTTTCTTTTCATTTTGTTTTACTGCAGTAAGAATCTTGATTCATTTTTTAGATGAACAAAGTGATGGGGTGATTTATAACCTAAGGTACATATTAAGTGAACAGCAAAGCAAATCAATATAAGTACTTTAGCTTCCTTAAGGAATTACATTCAAAAGCTTTCATTTTTCTCTCATGTTTTCTATTTTTCTTGAAGATATTGCCACTCCATGCCAAATTGATTTTAGGGACTACCTCTATAAATTTAAAAATGCAGAAGAAAAATGAATTAAAACCCTCATTAGTTTGGAATCCACACTACATTTTAAACCCTATAATAAATTTACTTTGTTATTTGAATATTGATGACTCACTATTACAATTACCACATTAAAAAATGCCAATGCTCTATCTGACTTTGTACGCATTGAAACCAGACAGCATGTGCATAGACATATTTTGCAGCTCTAGACATTTGAGATTTGTAACTTGTCATTGAAGGTTTTCTTCCTTCCTAAGGGCAGAATTAAAAAAAAAAAGGTTGAAATAGCATTCCAACTTAAAATCTCAGAAATCAGACCCCCAAAGACCAGCTTCACTTATTTTATGTTGGAGAACTCTCTTAGATAGTTAATGTCCATTTATATGGTAATTGCTCCCAGCTGTATGTCTTACTTTTTCTCCTTTCAGCCAGATTCCATTTTCACCTAATAACACCAGTCACCGGCACTGACGTTCTACGTGAGTACAAATGATTCTTGTGAATCGTGTTGAACAGATCAATGATATGCTCAAGTTTGGCTTAAGTTGAATGCGTAACAGTCCATGAATTAAAATGAGGTGTGAGAATACCTGCCCCGAGGACCCTGTCCTTGTGTTTCTCCAAGTCACTCTCCTGGTGGAGGTCCTGCCCCCCTGGGGACCCCAGGGCCTCTGCTGGGTTCCCTGAAGCTTCTGGCCTCAGTGCCACCGAAACGTCATGGGGGTGACAGTACAGCCCACAAAGTCCATGCAGACCCCCCTCCCCAAGGACACTGGACTTAAATTTCCACCTACACATATTTCATGAATATAGAAGACGCAGTAGCCACAGATAGAACCTGAAAAACTAATGAGAGTAAGGAAAGGGGGAGAGAAAACAAGAATACTTTAAGTTTTACATTGTTCAGTTATTATTTAAAAAGTAATATTTTCGGGGCCCTTACTGTGTCCCAGAGAGACTCTCTTTCCTCCCAGGGATACAGCAGCCAGCAAGAAGGATTGAGTTAGTGCTCTCTTTATAAGGGAACGGATCAGTGCTGTTGACTCATATAAATCAACGAAGGGGTTTGGAGAGAGGAACATTCTGCAGAAAATCCAGAGGGACTGCAATGCAGAGAGACTGGGCGTCCTGACTGAGCTGGGCCTGGGAAGGGGGCCAGGCTTTGATGAGGCAGGTACTTGTCTGCAGAAAAAGCTTCTTAGCAGCATGGACCTAGGCTGGGGCCTTCCACCAGGACCAGGTGTTTGAGAAGAACAGAAGACTGGGAGCTGGAGAAGGGTGGGAAGAACAGAGTCAAGGACAGCGGAGGCACCCACAGGCTTCAGGGGTCCAGGGAAGGAAAGTCTGGGCAGGCCTGCGGCACAGCGGCAGCCAGTGACGCCTGACCTGCGCAGGGGTGATGAGCCCTGAGTTTGCTCTCTACAGGGGGAGAACCAGACCGAGCCAGAGTATCCAGTCTCCTGGGCGTGAACGAGGCGCGCGTTCTCAGAGACAATGTCCGCTGGCCTCCGGCCCTTGGGTGTCCCGCCTCCGGCACTATGCGAGCTCAGTCTCGGCTGGTGGAAGCTGCCCAGGCTACGGTACTTCTGTTACGGCAGCAGAAACTGGGAAAGGCAGGTGGCAGCGAGAGGAAACTCCCCCGCTCCTGGGTGGGCAGGCGAAGGCCAGTCCATGCCCTCACCCGGTTTCTGGGGCTGCCTGGACACTGCAAGCATCTTGCACAGACCGCAAATGTCCGCGGCGTCCGAATGAGGCTGGGTGGGCCTGAAGGAGGCTGCTGGGCGCCCTCCCCGCGGCTGAGACTGCGTCTTGTTTCAGGACGTCTGTCCTGGCGCGGGACTGAGGTGGCTTAGCAGGCCAAGCCACGCTGCTGCGCTCGCCATTGGCTTTCCACTGGGCGTCGGTGGCCCTGCATACAGGGGCGCACATGCCCCCAGGCCCACACACATGCTCACACACACACTCACACACATGCACACACACATGCTCACACACACGCTCACACACATGCACACACATGCTCACACACACATGCACAAACACATGCTCACACACATGCTCACGCTCGTTAAACAGCGGGGCCGGCGCTGTCACTCAGCACCCAGGGTGGGCACCGTGTGTCCCACCAGCCTCCTCTCTGCGGGGTCCGCAGCTGGGCACAGACTCCCCACCTCTCCTGCCAAGATGCCTCTCTCTGCTTCCAAACTCCGGACATCGAAGGTCAGAGCACCCCTGCAAACTGGGGGAACAAGCACAAGGGGCCTCGAGCTTCAGGGGCCGCCGATGGCCTGGGGGAGCTCCGAGCGCCGGTCGCCAGCCTACGCCAGCCTCCTGCAGCGAGAAAGGCCGCTCAGAAAGGCCGCTCAGGCCTCTGCCTGCGCCGCTCAAGCCTCGCGCTGAGTTCCATCGCCTGAGTCTGTCTTTGTGATGTTTGGGGCGCGCTCGCAAAGAGAGTATATGAACAGTTTGCATTTCCCTATGTCTTTCGGAAAGTCTTCTTTTAAGGTGTTTGCCTAACTGCCTTATCCAGTTGGGCATCTCCGTGAAACAGGTAGTTCTGATACTTTCCAGGGACTGCTCTTTCCTTTACCTCTAAGTCCGCATCCTGCATCCCTACGCAGAGATGTCAAACAGTCTCTAAGCTTCTCCAAGACCCTTAAGGCATCTTAAGAGTCTTGGAAGTAGGAGAGACAGAGAATCTAAATGGATACACACCATAATGGAGGGAACTTAAAGGATCTCGTATATAATGTTGGGTTAGGGTCCAGCGTCCTTAGTCCTTTCAAAATATAAAATCAAATGCATTCATAATTTTTAAGTATCTGCTAAGTTTTTGTAACACTCAGCCACCCTTACTAAATAAGGTGTCTTTCAATAAAAACAAGCTTATGCTTCTAATCAGTCATTAAAAATATGGCCAGAGGTGCACAGCGACCAGTCACTGAGGTGACTCCTGGAATGTACTGTTGGGTCAAAGGGTCTTACAACGTGACCACAGGAGGTGCGCGGAATGTCAGAAAACTGCAGAAAATGTCGAGGGATTTAAAATAGTTACAATAATCAGATATAGATGGCTCGTGTCTTGTAAGAAGCAAAATTGCAAAAGTGTCAGATCATCACAAATTGTCTATATGGTTTAAAAAAATCCATAAAAATAACAACATTTTCAAGGGAGCTTGTCAAGATGTTTCTAAAATTTTCATGGAATTGCAAAACCCCAAAATAGCCCAGGCACTCTTAAAGGAGAAGAAAGTGGGAGGACTTGAACTGCCATATATAAAGCCAAATTTTATAGCAGATGGTTCTGATGCAAGGGTAGACAAAGAGAACAGGCTAAAACAGATCGCCTTCAAATAGCCTCTCCAGACACGAGCAGTTGGCCCAGGACACAATGGGACGCTAGATGAGGCGAAAGGTGGCCTTTTCATAACTGGTGTGGGATGACAGAATCTCCTCTAATACAACAGGTAGAAACCTAGAACCACACTGCATCCCACTCACCAAAATTAATTGCATGGGGACTGTGAATATAGAGTCAGTGCACGCATGTGCGCTAATAAACTAAGCAGGCAAATAAGCACATTTAGTTAAGTTCACAGAATATCTTCATGATATCAGAATTGACAGATCTATCAACAGAGTGAAAAATAAATACAACTATAGAGAGCGACAGTATAAACTGAGTGGCATTAAATGTAAGAATTTTGAGCCCTCCCTGGTGGCGCAATGGGTTGGAGCAGAGCACTGCAAAGCTGGCCGAAGCCGCTGTCCTGCAAGTTCGATCCCAGCCCTGAGGAGACCCACGTGGTGGCAGGCCTCTCCTGTCTCCCTGCCGCTCCCATGTACAGTGTCCATCTGCCGGTGCTGTTCCCCACTCTGATTCTGGTGAATCACTGCCCCTGTGCCTCTGGCCTGTACTCCAGTTCTATATGCACAAATAAATATTTTTTTAAAAATAAGTAAATGTAAGAATTTTGTAAACCAAGATCCAACATTAAAAAAAAGTAAAGATTATTTTTAACATATGGAATCATGAAGCACTACTTCCAGAATAAATAGAAAAATCTAAATTTTAATAGAAAAGGGCAGACAACCCCTGAGAAAATGGGCTAAGAACAGAAGCAAGAATGAGAAGCTATAATGGGGCCTTATGGGGCTTTTCCAATGACTCAACAGGTTAGTATACAAGGGCAAAGATGCTTTGCCTCATCACTGACAGGGACATGTTGTTTAAATAATTAGATCCATTCTGTAGCCACAGGACAGGCTGAAATCCAAACAACCAAGGGAAGGCAAAAATGGAACTCAGGGAACTTGACTACGAGTGGTGAAAGTGTGACCTGTTATACCCCTGACAGAAAACAGGAAACACTGTTTAAGTGCAAGACCCTTATGTCCTAGAATATTCCCCATGATGACACTTCATTCCGCTGCAGATACCTTTGAAGAAAACTTACCCTGACACTTGTTAAAGCAGCCAGGCAAACTTTACTCGAGACTATTGCCATAGGGAGAGAGCAGATTCAGCTCTCAAGACAGTAAGTCTCCTGGGTAAGGAGCGACTTAGGGTAAATTATTGAAGTGAGATGCTCAGGGGTGGAAAATCCCTAAAATTAAGAGACATCAAGACTAGGGAGATGCTTGCTAAACTGACCCAAAACGGGGGGCTGAGGAACGTGATAAGATGTTGAGTGTGGTCAGCCAGCAAAGCAAGCAGGGGGTTGGAGCTAGGCTGACTGAAACGTGCTCCCCCAAGACTCTGAGGCAGGGGCAGACCAGCGGGATACTGAGGTCAGAGCCTGTGGGAGCAGAGGGCTCCTACAGTTTGATGGTTGGTGCACCCCACTAGGGGAGGCTCCGGAGACTGCTGTCTGTGTGGGAACTCATCATTGCCAGCATCCCAGGCAATCCACGGACCATCTGCCAGTCTAGGATCAACTGTGGCTCAATCCTACAAAGTATTACCTTAAACTTTGAAATGCATATCAGGTATATATAACTGTCTTTCAAAAATGTAATGTTTACCGTGAACAAATAAGGCAGATAAAATATATGCATACAAATGATTCTATTTATGTAACATTCATAAGCAGATTAAGCTGTACTATAGTAGTTAGAGGTGCATATTCAAGAAAAACAACGAATTAATGGCATGCTATTTATGCAAGCAGTTTGGGCAGGTAAGCAGGAGGTTGAAGACACACTTAGAGGGGATTCCTGTTTCCTAGCAACATCTTTGTCCTGGTCAAATTGTAGTAGGTGGTTGTAGGAACACCCTTTACTCAATAATTCAATAAACTGGAATTTTCCTTTAATACAGTCTACTTCAGGAGTTCATATTTCATAATTAAAAGGGTTTAAAGTGCTCTCTAAACATATTTTGGTATGTATATTTACCATGGAATTTTCTTAGCTTTTACAAAGAAACTGCCAGTCATGTCTTGGAGAAAATGATTCCCAGATAAAGTTACAGTCACCCATATCTGTTTTTTTTTTTTTTTCTCTGTGTTCAGTGTATGACTGTTTTTGAAAGGGCAGGCTGGATGACTAAATATGTTCTCTTTTGAAAGAGAATATACCATCTCTGGTTTGCCTATTTCTGTTCAAGAGCATTAGTCATTGACCTATTGCAGTTCCAAAATACTTTGTGTTGATAATCTCTTTACTTCACTATTGACTGTGTTTAACCTTCCGAGACAAACAGCATGATCAGGAGGCTTCATGTCAATCAACTCTATAGTTCTAGAAAAGCATTTAAAAAGATGCGTAGCCTTGTAATTATTTTTTTTTAATTACCTGGTTATGGAAAGTAAGTTCTCCCAGATCAGTGTCATTTAATCTTTTTGAAACTGACACTTTCTAGTAACTTAGTGGTGTGAGGAGTTACTGAAAAGCAACTCTACTGAATAAGCAAATTCATTTTAATTAAGATGGGTCATCTGTGTGCACTATTTCATGGTTGGGCACTTTCATCATGCTACTGAAAAGGTGAAAACATTAGTAGCAGTTTTTATCCAAATCAGAATGGTTAAGTCTTCAAGTGTCAAGAGAAGAGTTTACCGTCTTCTGCAGGGTTAGTGTTTTATGAGAGAAAGGAGCCATCACACCGCCTCTCCTCCAGCAGCTTAATTAGTGGTCTGTTCGTCATCCACTTCTCTTTTTCAAGAACAATGCGTGGACGGATATCATCCTAGGACAAACATTTTACTAGATGAAGGACATCAGAGGGAAAGTAAAATCACACAGCTCCTTCTGACATGGAAAGCTGAGTGGTGGCCGGAGAACTCGACCTAAGAGAAGATGCCACAGTTAAGGGCAGAGTTTCCCCTTTAAACCACTTTGAAGAAATCAAAGGTGAAGAGTGTTCTCAGGAAGAAAAAAGAGAAGAAAGTAAGCGTGGAGCCAATTATGATCCCCTTTTAACTTTAGGCATTGCAACTGAAAGTCGCTTAGGAGAAGCACCATCCCGAAGCTTCCAGCCTCACTGCACTTCCAGGCAGATGAAACACAAGATAATTTCCATAGGAGAAAGCAATGAGAAATTTGTAAAAATTGAGTTCTCTCTGCACTGCCATATGTTGAATACTACAAACCCGAATGGATGGTGATAAGCATTTAAAACCAAAATGAAGTAAGTGGAAAATGCTAAAAGGGACCATGAAATGTAAGGCTTCTCAAAAGCAAAACTTCATAAACATGTCTTGTAGAAGAAGGCGACACAAGAGCTCCGCAAAGTGGGGGGGACGGCGCCTGTTGTGAACCGCGCGGGCCCCCACGTTTCTTCCTGCCTCCGGGGGGCGCCGTGGTTCTCCTCCCTGGCCTCCTGTCGTGTTTCTGACCTCCTGCAGAGGAGAACATGTCATAAGCACCCGCCACTTCGTCCCTGACGTCACCTCCTTGCAGGTGTCCCTCTGCAGAGAAGCAATGTTGATGCATCTTGAAGTCAGTGACTCAAGTGATAACTCCGATGTTGCGATTTTAAGCACCTTGGTGTTGCAGAGGGGGTTCCCCAGTCCCCACTTTAAGGTGAGGGCGACGAAGCCCCAACGGGCGCCATACTGCTAGCTCACTGGCGACCCAGGTCTCTCGGAAAGAAGAGTCCTCGTGCTAGCTGCAGACCCTAAGGCCAAAGTCGTTGGAGTTCAAGCTCTCTATTCATATGCACTGGGAGCTGGACTTTGTTTGCTCTGTCCACTCTTGGATGCTGTAGCGTTGACCAGTGAGGAGTCACTGCCACGTCGTAAGTGCTTGTTGTTCTTGGGGAACAGCAAATGTCTCAGTATTTTTAAATGCGTGCTTTTGTGGTGGAAATGAACTAGATGATGACGAGTCTGTGTATACACTTACCGGACCTACGAGAAACAAAATGAAGCCACTAAGTACCAGCCAAGGCTTACTTGGGGACTTCCTCACCCCTGACTCCCTTCACCCTGGTGGTACTGTAAGATGCCAACTTAGTCAAAGATGGCATTAGGTGTGGCAGAGCCATGCAACTCTTTCTCTTTTTCAAGTGAGAGGACTTTTATTGCTTTCATTTTTGTTTGTTTGTTTATTTGTTTCTGTGTTAGAGACAGTACAATCTCATGAGTTACATTACATCTGCTCTGATGTCACTGCTTGTTTGGCTTAAGTCGAATGGGACATACTAATAGAAAAGTAGACAAGTAAGTAGAATGATACTTTGATAAATTGTTCTAGAGTCTTCCACTCTGATAAATACATTGTTTTCATGATTATAAATGAATTATTGCAATTATAGAGAATTCTTTTTAAAGAGAAAACATAGACAATATGTTTAAGCTCTAAAAATAACAATTGCTCATATATCATTACATTTCATGTACACGTATTCAAAATATATATACATAGACACACACTTAGATGCATTTTGCCATAGCTTACAAAATATTAAAAATATGTTTTCATCCAATTGTTTATTATTATTTCCATTATCATTAATATTCCTTATTTATGTAATTTTTAGTGATGCTATCTTTTAGGGATTTGCCATCAGATGTACACACATACATAAATTTAAAAGTAGGAATAACATATACATTGCACATATATATTTTGTATGTAATTTGATGTCAAAAATAATTGTCAACACTTACCACATTCCTTTTTGGAAATTAACACCCTGGTAGTACTTTAGATATAGAGTATTGAGTTAGCAGAAACATTTATTTTTAAAACTCTTGAAATTTATTTCTGAGCAATTTTCCAAATTTCTGAAAGTTCCTTTAGGAAAAAGAAATCACAGTATCTTTTTTTCCCCTACAATTCCAGTGCAGAATCTGGCTTAGAATAGATACTTTTAAAAAAGGACTTCAGAGCAGAGCTGCCTGTTACCGTTTTGAGAAACTGAACCATGTCTTAGTCCCGCCAGCGTTGCTGGAAGAGGTATTGTCTTGCCACTGAGGACACATTTTCAACCAATCTCTAAATTTAAGTTGAGTGTTTTCTCATTTCATTTTTACACAATCTCACAGTGCGCGAGACCACGTCTCTGTGCTACTCCGTGTTCTCCTTGTGATAGACCTTCTGCATCTTGTAAAATTATCGCTGAAGTTCGAGCGCAAAAGCTGTGCCTGCCATCGGGTGCCACGTTGGGCTGGCGGCCACGGAGGGCTTGATGTGCCGCTGTTTTTGTCTTCTGGGACAAGATGGGCCGGTCCTTCCTGCGGTTGGGGGCTCACAACCTAGGCTCCCTTTCCAGAGCGGTGGCGAGCAGTGTTCCCTCACACTGAGGCGTTGAGGAGCTACAGACACCCGAGGTCGGACACACTCAGTGCTTGTTCAGCCAAGGCTGACGCCTGAGTTTGAAGTTCTAGCTTTAGTTCAGTTTTAGTTTTACATTAATAAATGTGGCCTCCTTTGTTTTCTAGCATGTGCACACCTTCCGATGCATTGTAGGTTGTCAATCAATATCGTTGAGTGAGAAAGTGACTGAAAGCTGTAAAAGAGAACCCGGAAGGATCAGATGCCTGTTTAGGATGAGAAGGGCGAGTGGAGGCTACCAGGCAGGAAGACAGTTTAGTTCAGACTCACCTTAGGCATTTACCCCTGGGCCTGCAGGAGAATTAAATGCTTCAGCTACAATCAATTAGGAAATAAAGTGAGCCCTGTGAGGAAGCTGACTTAGGTCCCCTGATCACATTCCTTCTCTTCCTTTCCTGCACACGTCCCAAGCGCCCATCCTGCCCTGGGTCCTCTGAAAACCCTAACGTTCTGCTCACACAAAGAACAGACCATATTCTGCCGAAGCCACCCGTCACCCCAGCTCCCCTGCCCCTCGCCTCATGCACAGGGAGACGGGCAGTTAGCCCCTGCCACCTGCACTGTCACTTGAATTCATTTTGTGGGTGCCCTTATGCCCCCTCTCCTGCTACCCTATATTCTCTCCCTCCATTGACCTGCTCCCTCACAAGCGAGCAGTGTCTGCATTAAAATTCCTAGAAGATCTCAGAGGAGAATGTCTAGGTGACTTTGGTCTGGTGCTGACATTTTCAGCTCTCACGCTGAAGGTACTATCCATGAACCATCATTAAAATTAAAAACTTCACAAAGACACTGTCAGGAGAATGAGAAGACAAACCGCAAGTGGAGAGAAACGACCAGAATTTCTTTCTTGAAATCCTGTATCCAAAATGCTCAAGGAACTCTTGGACCGAAGGAGAGAAAACAAAGAGCCAGTTTGAAAACGGGTGAAAGACGCGCGCTGACATCAGGCTGAGGAAGTCACACAGTGGCACCTCATCGCTCGAAGACGTGTTCCACGTCACGTGCGCAAGGGGAATGTGTCTTCAAGCAGCAGGCAGCAAAGTGCAGAGTGGAGAGCGGGAAGTCCCTGTGCAGCCAACACCCCGCGCTGGGCTGTGGGGAGCTGCAGGAGCCCCGAGCACCTGGTGAGCTCACTGGTGGTGAGCTGGAGCCCCTTTGCCCACTGACAGTGCTTTAGGGAGCCCCAGGGAGTCAGAATGTGACTTGTCTCATCAACACAGGGTATCAAATTTATGGAATAAAGACTCCAAGGGTATCTAACAGAAGCAGCAAATATTTATATATATATACATATATATATATATGTATTAAGTGATAGAGTGAAAACCTCAGAAAATTCTAAGTGAGAAAAAAGATGGAAGTATATTTGTGAGAAAACAAACGAGTCTAATCCATCTTGATGATTGCAGGATAGCCTTCCATTTCTAATGGAAAATGCTTATTTTTAGGTTGTCTTAATAATCTATGCAAAGGACAAATATGAACGCAACATAATGTTACCATGTAAATTTGCAGTTGCTTTTTGATAGGTTATTGCAAGAGAAACCTTTTGATCTGTCAAATATCGTGAAAGGTTTGAAAGGCAAAGTGGGTCGAAACTAAGCTGCGTGGCTGAAGAGCGCCCGACTTCCACAAAATGGAGCCTGCGGTCCTGAAGGTTTGCTGGAGGAAGCTGTCCAGCGAAGGGGAGCAGGAGGGTCTTCGTCTGCAGGCTGGACCACCTGTGCAGCTGGAGCTGTGAGGTTCCCTGCGGTGTCTGCCCTCTTGGCTGTGCGGGCTGTGTGTGGAGGCCCGGTGAGAGCTGGCTGCGGGGGTCAGCCCTCTCCTGACACGGTGAGATGACTCAGAGCTGAAGGAAGAGGCCACACAGTGAGGATCTGGACGCAGCGCTCTTCTAGACTAGAAGATGCAAAAAGACTCGCAGACGCCTTAGGAAGAGCTTTGAACCCCCATGGATTATGAAATGGGTTTTGGGAAGGACTTTATTTTTAATCTCCAGAAGTGGAGACACCAGCTTTAAAGAAAGCTCCCTTTTGACATCCCTCACACCTTGGTCCATTCAGGCTGCTAAATCACCACGGACGGGGGTTAGAAATGACCAGAACCAATTCTTACGGCTCTGGACAGTGAAATCCAAGGTCAGGGTTCTGGCCTGTGTGGAGTCTATGAGGGTTTCTGGGCTCCAGGGGCACCTTCTCTTATGTTCTCCTGTTGGGGCTCTTGGGGTGATGTCTATATACCTGTTCATCCCAGTTTTCAGGGTTCCTTCTGACCTAAGTCCCTCCCAAAGACTCCCCCTCCCTCCTGAGACCATCTCCTGGGACATTGGGATTTGGAAGACACACATCTTGAGGAGGACACGCGTGAGGCCATGCCATGTCGGGTCCAGAGCATCTTCTGCTCCTGTTTCAGGACTTAAGTAAGCAGTGTCTCACTTACATAATGTTACCGACTCAGTGAATCGGGTGATTGGATGAAATATTAGTCGTTCAATATATTGTCTTTCATTCAGTTGTGACATTTTAATCTGCGCTTATGACGCCATCTTGTTCCCCTCTCCACAATGTAGACCTGGTTTTGCCCAGGTGTATCGGTTTCTCTGGATTCACAGCACACCTTCAGCACTTCCTCCAGTTCCACACGTGTGCATGGTATCAGCCCTCGTCTGCATCCGTGTAGCTGTCTGCCGGAGGGTGGACTTCAATAGGAAGCTTCTCTAAATGTTAAGACACAAACCTTACTGCGACATTACGTGCGTTCTTTGAGTATCACTTTCCAAAATGGGAAAGGATTCTGTGTTCCACTCCCAAGAAGCATCTTATTTTCAATATCCTGTAGTTTAAAACCATCCTCTGCCAGCAGGCGTAACCTGCACATCTCAACTGTCAGACAGCATCAGAGAGATGAATAAAATCACTAAGGTAACCAGCTCCTGAAAACCCTGGGGATCATGAAGGCATCTTCACATAGCATCAAACCTAAATTATCCTTGGGAGACTATCGTTTTAAACTGCCTCCTTAAAAGTAGGATTCATTTTCCACTATTGTCTGTTTCCAAAGACTCTAAATTGGCATTCAGCATTTGCGCTATATTGGTTTCTTCTTAAGCCTAAAATAAAAGCAAAACAAAATAGTGAGATTAAAAAAAAAGCCACTCTCACTATTTTTGGGCCAAAGAGGTACCTGCACATGTCCGTAAAATTAGGTCAAATGTGTCCTAAAGTGATTAGGACATATTTCATCACATATAATCACTCTAATGACACTGAAAATTATGATTAAACAGAAACTTCGGTTGACCTTTTTAATCCTAGGGAGACGAAATATTTTACGGAAGTTCAAATATTTATTTTTTGTCTCTATAATTGCATTCCTGAGCTCTGGGCACACGCTGTCCTCTCTGCAAGCATGGCTCAATTACATCTGTGTCCCTGCACCTTCAACACTGTATCCGACACCCCCAGCCACGCTACTCGCACACTGAATCAATCCTCACCCATCACACGCATACATTCAATTTCTCTGATGCATAGCTGGCTTCAGATAGCTGTCAGCTGTTGTAAATGAAGTCCCAAACGCGCACATTGCTTACTGCTCTCTAAAGGGAAGCGGCTGCAGAATACGAGACATGCATTTGGGTGTCTTGCTTGGAGTCCTTCTATTTATAATCGGTCATCTCGGGCCCCAGACATTGCAACCCAGCCATGTGGCCATGACTTAGCAATGCAGACCACCTACCAGAGTTTACAACAACACAGCTAGCCATTGAAGACTTCTCCCAAACTGATGTGTAAGAATAATTCATCCAATTCTCCAGAGCATTTCAAGATGAATGCTTATGTATTTTTAAGCCTTCATGCTAATGCACCACTTATCGCTGCATGGACAGAGGGGAAATTGTGAGCGAAACAAGCTATTTGTTATACTTCCTCCATCCAACTGACAGCAAAGAAGGCTTGCTTTTAAATGTTTGCATTGGCCATGGACTGCTGAGAAGGATGTGCAGGGGTGGTGCAGGATAATTTTCTGCAGCTTTCTGAGGCTTGCCAATTGCAAAATTACTTTCCTGATGCATGTTAATAAATAATGTATGCACTGCTAATAGATCCAAAATCTTAAGTTCCTGTTAGAGAAGGAGATTGTGCCAAATCATCAGAGAAGTGCTATATTAAATTGAAGCTGGGAGGAGGAAGAGGGAAAGAGCAAGAGGAAGGGGAAGAGGAAGAGAGAAAGACAGAGGAGGAAAAGATGCGTTCAAGTCATGGGTGGTATTTTAGCTATGAGAGGCTTAGAATGAATACATTTCAACTAATCAGAAAATTTTGTTCCAAGCCTCAAGTGCTTTTCTAAAATACTGTCCCTTTCCTCTTCCAGTTTGAAGATTAATTTTTCATGATCCTCATAACTTTAAGGAAGTTAATTTAAAATATCTGCATTTTCTTGTGTCCTGAGAGTGGCTTCTAAACTTACTTTTTTTTTTTTTTTTCTAAGTTAATGAAGCAGTGCACGTACCTGGGGTGTGTATCCTAACCGAGGGCTCAGGAGCATACTGACATGAACGCTCATGCATGCACTTCTAAGATTCCCTGTAGCTGACACATGTCTCATCTAACATATCAACACACGTGTAAGCCCACCTCTGGTCTCTGTACCATTTATACCCATCGCCACATTGTTTTCAGTAACTGTGTTTTATACTTCAAACTCTCTCATCAATAACTGTAAACCTGCTCATATGAATATGGGCCCCACATGGGACCAGCAAAGTTTCTATACAGGATCTATCTGATGTAGTTATGTGCAGTTTCTTCTCTGTCACAACTACTTAAGTCTATGTTTGGAGCAAAATCCAAGGGCGAGAACTAAATCAATGACATGACAGGACTTGAGCCGTCAAGTCTGCGTCCTTCCTTCTCAGAAAAACTTAATCCAAACCAAAACATGCTCCAGTCTGTACCCTCTGTCCTCGCTCCGCCCCCCCGCCCCCCCCCCCCGCCCTCCACACACCGCCACTATCACGGCCTTCTGGAAGGCCTTGGAATCTTTGCATTTGCTGAAAAGCCCGGAACGTGGAACACTCAGGAGCACCAAGACCACCAACTACCTCTGAGGGGGCCGGGTTGCTCTGTGCCATCAAGAAAAGGCAGAATCCTTTTTCCGGAGGACGCAGGCAGGGTGTGTGTGTGCGTTTCGTGAGGCAAGACCAGCCACCTTGTTCCAGTCCCCTGCAGGGCGGGAGGCTGGAGGCTGCCAGGCGCCTTCCTGGCTCTCAGAACAATAGCCCAGAGCAGTGCAGAGAGGAGCCGGGTAGAAGCCCCTTCGCCACCGCCCAGGGCCACATGCGCCTGCTGTGCTCTGTGCAGAGAGCTGGTGCCATTATTCCCAGGGAGAAAAGGACCACAACGATATGGATTTGATCCATGGGTACATAAAAAATTAACAAATGCCACAGAGGAGGTGCTTCGCGCTCAGCGTCCAGCCCAGCGGCTCTGTGCCTCTCTTTTCACCAGCTTCAATGTACTTTGATTTCAGCACCCCCAAGAGACCACATTTCAAAATGGCTTTTCATCCCCTACGCCTTATGAAGTGCCCTTTAGAAGTCCAAACAAAACAATGCCATCCGTGTGTCCCCCAGCCTGCATTATCCTCGAGAAAGAAAGCGAATGGATCCGCGGCACCAATGGCACCTGGCCTCCAGGCTGGACCTTCCCCGGGACCCCCTTTCAAGCACAGCCTGCAGGGACCGGCCCTCTCAGCCGCTCTTCCTCCCTGGTATCTTCTGTTGCGGTTACCAATACCGAATTTGCTACTTAAATATGTGATAAGGACTTATGTTGTCCATTAAAAGGAAATCAAACCGGAAACACATACCTTTCGGTCCAAAAAGACTCCCACCAACATGTGCGGTCAGAGTGGGCTTTTGTCCGAGCTCGCTGAAAACGCTTGTCTCTCGCCCCTGCGGGGTGGGGTGGGAGAGGGGAGTCACCCTGTCACATGAAAAGTGAACTTGCAAATGGCCAGAGAAGGCAGCTGGTGAGGCAATGCCGGCGGGCGGCCTTGAAGCTCACAGAATACAGACTGCATTGCTGTGTGGGCTCCCTGAGCAGTACACCCGCACCCCTTATTTGCCTGTCCCCGGAGTGGGGCGGGTGTGTGCTTCGACTGGACTTGTAGCTCTTTCTAGTGATGTCTGTGTATGCAACAGGAAAAACACCGTGAGGGGCGAGGTGCCTGCTGTGTTGACTGCTGACATTCCTGGGCCTGGCTTCCCAGAGCCACCCTTCTCTCAGCACACCTCCCAGTCGCAGGCCTCCAGCTGGGTGGTGAGGCAGTGGGACCCGTGGTGTGAGGAACCACACGGATGGTGAAATCCTTTCCAGTTTCTATGAGTGGAATTTGCAAGCATGCACTTGTACTTAAGTTCCTCCTTTTATCTCATCCCAGCGCTTACCCTGTTGATTTTAAGATTCATTTCGGACCCCCTTGCTGTCTCAACTCTTTCATTATGATTCTGCATCTTCAGCTCCTGCACCACAACACACTTGAAACTGGCAGGAACTGTCTCTAAGTCTGCTCACTTTTCACCCCTCTCCTCGTGTTTAAGGCCTTTTAAAGGACTGCTTTCATTCCCTTTATTCTTTCCACAGTCTCCTGGGGATGGACACCTCACGCTCCATGACTGTCCTGTAGAGTTTCTGCTGGGAGGCGAGAGTGAGGCAGAAAAGGACATTGAGTAACCACCACCTCTCCCTCAAAACACAACTAGCTCGGCCCTCCCTGGTGGCGCAGCGGGTTAAAGCACAGCACTAAGAAGCTATAGCCACTTCCACATGAGTTCGATCCCCGCCTGCCCCGGAGGTGACCACATGACGCGGCAGACCTCTCCTGACCCGCCCGCTGCTCCCCTCAGCAGTGTACTTCGTCGATCTGCCTGTTCTGCTCCCCACTCTGTCTCTGGTGAAGCCTCTCACCACCTCTGCACCTCTGGCCTGTACCCCAGCTCTGTATGCATAAATATGGCAGAAAGAGAAAGGTGGGTGGGCAAGTTGGTCTCCCTAAACATTTTCTTTTTCTTGTCTGTCTGTGTCATTATCGCTGGGTATGAGATTCCCAGCTGGATTCTCTTGTGAAGGAATAAAGGTGAGTTGCGGCCAGTACAGGTTAGGCTGTGTCATGGTACCAGAGAACCGCTGAAGTTCACCTGGAGCCAACGTTCGGGTGTGGACGCCCCTCTGAAGCTAGTGTGGAGGTGCCTTGGGACCCCTAGGATGCTCCTCTGGAACAGTGCTGAGCTGGGGTGAGCTTACCCTGAATTTTGCCTCAAGACACCTTTCCTTCCTCTGGAGAGGGAGGGATTTCTAAGTCAGTGCTGCAGTTTCACTTCAGATTTGAACTTAAACAACATGAACACGAACCCTGTCAATGGGGAGGACAGATTAAATATAATGTAAATGTTCCAGCTTTTGTAAAATGAAATTGTCTGTGTACCTCCTTCACCCCAGCACAGATGCTCACCTGTGTCTCACTGAAATGGGCGTGGTGACTCTCTCTGATCTTCCAATCAATTCCCCCAGAATCAGCTTCCTTCCTCTGGCTCTGGGAGCCTCAGGACTGAATTTCATTTTTTCCCCCTTAGGAGGTATTTAACTTTGCGTAGTTGGTTATTTATTTAAACATAAACATTGGTTAAATTCTCTCTCTCTCTCTCTCTCTCTCTCTTTTTTTTTTCATTTAATAAAGCCAGGTTGATGGGAACAACTATTTTAAATACATCTTAAAATGTTTATAAAATATCGTGATACATAATTATAATTCAAGAGAGAAAATATATTATTTATATTTATGACTATATAGTTCTTTTTATTTTTGGAATATTTTGAACTAGAAATGCTGAGGAGAGCCGGGGAAAGACAGTAGAGGTCTGTTGTACCCTGTGGGTCACTCCCTAGCTGGGGATCGAACTCAGGCCCAGTGGCTGATGGCTTGATAGTGCTGTCTTTAATCTGGGTGCCACCAGGGAGGGCCCTCTGGAGATTTCTTTTTTTAAAGATTTATTCATTTAGCAGACAGAACTGGGGTGCCTTTTATGTCAATAAAAAAGAAGTTTATAACTATTTTCACTTATGTGTTTCATTTTGAAATCCCTGAGAAAAATGGGGGGCTCCACTTCGCATTTGTACCTGCAACTGCATTTCCGAGAGTCGCTTTGGGGTGCGGGTCCTGAGATCCATCTTGGTCTTTTCCAAAAGACCAAGCATGGGGCTGAGGCCGTGGGAAAGAGCAGCTTCGTACACTCTCTCCTCATACCCAAATCCAAATCAAACCTAGTTTTCCTAGAGAACTGAGGCTATGAGAGGGGGGAGGTTGAGGGGGTTCAGTAGGGGAGAGGGCCCGGTGGACTGCGGTGGAGGATTCTGGGAGCTGCGGTGGAGGATTCTGGGAGCTCGGTGGTGCATGTGTTGTGGGACCCGCTTCTGAAGACGTGTGAGCTGCATCCCCAAGTACCTACAACATCATGAACCATTGTTACTGCAGCAGTAAATATGCAATTAGAAAGGAAGAAAGGACATTAAATAAGAAAAGACACTCTCTTCTCAGGCCCTGGAGGAAGCCCCCCTGCCCAGCCCTTATTTCAAAATGCACTTATAGCAGAAGGAAATGCACTCCATGCCACTTAATGAAAATGATTTCTGAAGCAATACAATCACAGAGAATCAACTTAAAAAATACAGAAAACGATAGGATTAATGCTATTAATAATAGGTTCTTCCCTAAATCTTAATAGTAATTTTTTTTAAAGATTTATTTATCATTGCATACAGAACTGGGGTACAGGCCAGAGGTGCAGGGGCCGTGAGAGGATTCACCAGAGACAGAGTGGGGATTAAAACAGGCTGACTGATGAAGGGGAGCAGCGGGCGGGTCAGGAGAGGTCTGCCGCGCCATGTGGTCACCTCCCGGGTGGGGATCGAACTCATGCTGAAGTGGCTTTAGCTTCTTAGTGCTGTGCTTTAACCCACTGCGCCACCAGGGAGGGCCAGTATAGTAATTTTTTTTAAAACAATCCTTTTTCGCTCTTTCCCCACTATTTCCCTGAATTGAAATAATATGATTTGTGTCTCTTCATAAATGTATCCACTCTGTTCAGTGTGTTTAGCATGCTGCTTAAAAGACAGGGGTTGGGTTCATTTATCTCTTTAATGAAGTAACGAGTCATCTAATGAATACCAGCTCTGTGATTCATGTTTTACATATACAGCACACTGGTGTAAACTCACAGTGTATGTGTGTGCATCTTAGCACTGCTGTACTATTATGATGGATGTTGTGTGTGCCTTGAGGAGCTGGCTACACATGTGTGTGTGTGGCCAGAGACCCAAGGTCCTTTTCCTGAGGAACAGACAGAGTTTGGTGACCTTGTGCACTTGAAAGACAAATGCCAGCCTAAATTTTCTGTTTCTCAAGCCTTTGTGAAATTTCCAGTGGGCCCTCTTTTATCTAATTTCACTTCAGGCAGGAGTTAGACCTCTTGGGAATACAAACTCATAAAATCACTGTATTAAAATGTGCTCAACTTTCTGGCTGCATTGCGAAGTCTCCTGGACCATGTTACAGAAATCTGAAACCCCTTTCAAAGAAAAAAAAAAAAAAACCCTCAAAATCTCCTCAATGTATTTTGTGTGTGTGTGTATGAGAATTAATAAAAATATGCCCTTTGACCATAACTTCTTGCTTTTGCATTTGTTTAAATCATTTTGGCCTTTAGGAGTTTGGGACAGCGCATGTGAAGAGGTAGGAATGGATCACCCAAAAATGAATAGCAGAATCAGTTGATCAATTTGCAAAGATGCCTGAATCCCCACCAAGCACCAATGTGTGTGACCTGTGTTGAAAATAGCTAAACCAAACATCCTGGTGTCTGATTGCAAAGAAGTAACAGTACATGGGTGGGAAAGCCAAGTATTTAAGTAATTTCATTGTAGAATGTCCCTCAAGCATCACAACTGAATAAGAAGAATCAATATCATGATATGAATATAACCATACATCATTTTAGAAAAAAAAATGCTTAATGACCAGAAGTAAATCATTAAATATATTAGTATCCATATGACATTTAAAAACTGTTCTTTGTAAAATATTTTAAATAACATTATGCGTTAACCTAAAACCTATTTTTTTCAAATTTTATTGTATTTTTGCTGATATAAATCTTGCTAATTCTTTTTTTGACATTTTAATTTTATAATGGTTTATTTTTACATATTTTTGTGCATTTTTCCATCTCAGTTGCAATCCCCTTGGGTTTCCCATCACCAAATCACCCATGTGCCATCACCATAGTCCAGCGCATTTCCCATCCCCCACTGTTTTTGATCCCATTCCCCACTCCACACCCACAAAATGTCTCTGGGATATAGCTGTTCATCATTATCATTATTTTCTCGCCTGTTATATTCCTGCTATGAGAGAAACCATCCAGTATTTTTCCTTCCTAATCTAATTCTTATAACCACTGCGAGTTTCTTAAAGTCACATCTAGCATTTGTAAAATTAATTTTTAAGAAAATCTTCCGTTAAATAAGGCAATTCATGCTATGCTGTTTTTTCATGATCTGAATTTTTGGTTTTGCATATTTGAAAGTTAGGTAAAAATATATGTAGTTGCTTAGAGTTCAGGGTCTAGGAGACCTGCTATCAATGTCTGTTTCCTGGTGAAAGTTCTGGCTTCTCTAGTGAAAGTGCTCGCTTCCTTAGTGAAAGTGCTTGCTTTCTCTTATTGAAACCCACCTTTGCATGAAATTTCTGTCATAGCATCTGCTCTCAAACTGACCCATCTCTCCATACCCTGACTTCTCAGCAACACTGTCAAATTTGGCTGGTGTTTTGCATTTGAGCTCATTAAATGTCTTCCTTACCCCCTGGGGCGTGGGGGTTCCTTCAGAGAAATGATAAGCAGTGTAACCATGCCTAGGATATAGTGACACTTAACTAATGTGTATGTTTATTGGTAGTGATGAGGGCCCTGAGGGAAACCTTATGGTTTCCTGTAGCTTATCATGAGAAGTGAGGCCAGTGGCTTAACAAATACAATGCCAGGGTCTGCCAACAGGTGGACTGTGTTCCACATCGTGCTGATTTTCAAGTTTTCACACGAGGACATGTTGGTGGTAAATAAACAAACCCCCCTTTCATATCAGGAAGGACATTTTGATATTACAACTAGAACATTTACTTTTATATATGTGCGCAGAAGTCCTACATCTGCCAATTCTTAGCAAGGCCCAAGGTTGCTTTCTCTGCCCTCTGTACCTGGGAAGCTAGGAGGCGCTTCGCTTTCCGTCAAGGTGCCGACGGGCTCCTACCGCTCACATTGTAAAGCTTTCAGCATCGCCCAGTGTTTGAATCTACCCAGTGATGTCGAACGAACAGGCTCCTCTGTGCCATTTATGGAGTAGCTCCCCAAGAACAATCATGTGGGGATAAACTGCCCTCGCTGTCCATTATGTGTTCAGAAGTCATTTCTCCTGTTTTTTGGACTCTTCCTTGTCTTGCCAAAAGTGAGGCTTTAGAAGAGCAATACTCACACTTTGTGAAAGACGTGACTCACACCTGCTTTCTTTCCTGTTCGCAATGCTGTGCGTGACCCCAGGACGCCGCTGGTGCGCTCCTCGTTCTGCGCAGAACAGCCCGCAAAGGCTCACGTTCGTGCGGTCATTGTCGGGCCATTTTCCATGAGAGCCGAACTTGCACTTCTAGAGGATTTCCTCCTCATCGATGTCTTACCAGGAAAGCCCTGGGGTCTGTGTAGGTGTTGATGCCCCTGGGGATCAGTCCATCCACCCCGCCCCAACCTCACCGCCCAGGGTGTACCCGGCACGCACCAGCCTCGCTCGGCACCAGCCGCCATCTTGGACACGCTGGCCGGGGCCCAGCTCAGTCTCATTTATTCAAAACCTACTTTGTTAGCCAGATTTCCAGATTATTCCTGTATTTTACAGTTGTGGGGGCGTGGGCATCCGAGGCCCTGCCCCCATTTTACTGCCCCCTCTCTCTCCCACAGGAATCGGCCTCCCCACACCTGATGGAGAAGAACGCCAAGGTCTCCACACCTGATGGAGAAGAACGCCAAGGAGCAGGTTGCGCGCTGGCTTGAGTAGAAGCTGGAGCAGAGCTCAGAATCCCCGGCAGTTTGATGCGACTTGATGTTCGAACACACCCGGCACGACTCACTTTTTTTTTTTTTTCACCTAATTTGCTCCTGCACACTGGTCTCTGTGCAGAGGGTAACCATGTTGCTCTAAAAATCACCTGATCAGCGTAAAATAGGTTTTCGAGCGCATTGCATCTGACACGCGTCTCCTAAGGGGTAAGCAGCTGTTGCTGGTTGGGCAAGCTGCCAGCTATGAACAGCAGCCTTCCAGGGGCTCACCATTAAACCAGGAGGGTCGTCTGAATGCCTAACATTTCTGTAGTGCCAGTTTTCCAAAGAATAATCTAAAGATCAAGTTAATAGCCAGCATATGGCCCTCCCTGGTGGCGCAGCGGGTTAAAGCACAGCACTGAGAAGCTAAAGCCACTTTCGCATGAGTTCGATCCCTGCCTGCCCCGGAGGTGACCACATGGCGCGGCAGACCTCTCCTGACCCGCCCGCTGCTCCCCTCAGCAGTGTACTTCGTCCATCTGCCTGTTCTGCTCCCCGCTCTGTCTCTGGTGAAGCCTCTCGCCGCCCCTGAGCCTCTGGCCTGTACCCCAGTTCTGTATGTACAAATAAATAAATCTTTAAAAAAAAATACCCAGCATAAAATAATTATTTACAGCTTCAGAGCACACAGGCTGCGTCAGACCAGGTGATGCGTGAGCCGCGCTAACCCCGTGACGGACTCCTACCCGCCCACAGTTCCGCAGGCAGAAGCCACAGAGTTGGCTCAGGTTGCCCGGCCGCTAAGGGGGCGGAGCTCGCTGACTGGACTTCGCGAGGACCTGGCATTCCTGTGTCTGCTCTCAGCCCAGGGCCTGGGCCTACGGTCAGCTTTCACGGCCCCTTAACTGCAGAACCTACCCGGCCCTTTCTCTATCTTCTCGCCTTTCCCTCCTTTTAATTCTATCATATCCTGCGGTTTGCTGCTTTTTCAAAAAAAAAAAAAATTTTTTTTTGAGGGTGTGGGCTTCTTTCCCGTTAAGAACAGACTAAAAAATAGCTTCTATGTTAATGTGAAAATAAAACATATTTCATAAAGTCAAAACCATAGTATTCTTTTTTTAGTAACATCATAGTTTATTTTTACATCACTTGGTGCATGTTTTCATCTCAGTTGTAATCCCCGTGGGCAGTCATAGTATTCTGAAGCTGTTTATCATTAATGGATGGAGCAGGAAGGGGTCATGCTTAGTGAAATAAACCAGAAAAAAAAAAAAGCAAAATACCGCAGGGTGGATGGTTTCACTCTTAGAGGCATGTAGGAGACCCAAATATGGAATCGGGGGGGAAGAAGAATGGTCATAGTAAGGTCAATATCAAAGTCAGTAGGCAACTGTAAACCGGAGGCATTCTGCCGCAGGGGCGCAAGACCACGGGGAGCGCCCGCACAAGGGACGTGGGGATGGTGCTCGGGTGAGCTGGGGGCGCCTTCGGGGTCTGCAACAGGGATGAGAAAGCACACACGGAATGAAATGAAAAGTGATGTAAAATATGTAAAATATCATATATATTTATAAACATATGCTTATAAAATATATAAACATCATATATTTACAAATATCTAGAAATATTTATAAAATATATAAATATATAAGATATCGTATATACATGAGATAGTATATATATGCATATATATTTGCATGCATATATATATATACACACACACACACACATACATATATACATATATGGTGTTTATCATTAGCTCCAAAAGTTTGGACTTAAAGAGTTCATCAACAACAACATACAATGACAAAAATTTCCTGAAAGTGCCCTTGCGATTGACTTGTGGAAGGTAGGGGGGTGGGGGAAAGGAATCTCGCTGACCTATTATTATCTCATAGGAAACTTCTGAAAGTACAAGAAGGAGTTTTGTTTTCTCACAGACCGTGCATGTTATTTTCTAAAAATTGTTTCTAGGTAAAAGCATATAATTTATGAATATTACATGTCCTCAAAATGTTCTATCAAGAGTCTCTAAAACCTTCATAGAACTCATTTGAAAAAGAAAGATGAACAATTATACTGCAAGAAAGAATGGAAAACCCCAGAAATGTTTTAGCTACACATTAATGATCCTCTATTATCTCCTGGACCAACCCAGGTTTTCAGCAAGAACAGGAGGAGGAAGTTTGATCTGGCAATGGGTTTTCTTCCCATTGAGAAGCAAGAGATGGCAAAAGATAGCCTTCTTTATCAAAACTTGTTTCGACTGCATTCAAATGATTAACATCAGACAACTGACCCAAATTGGTAAGGAGATGATTCCTACTGCACAACAGAAGAAATAAAGTTAGGATAATGTAGGGAAAGGAGACATAGCAGAAAATAATTATTATCAAGTGTTCCTTTTCCAACATACCATTTCTATGTCCACCGTGTACTATAGTTTAGATTTTGCAAGTCATTGCCACTTGCCTTGGACCTATTTTTACCCCTATGTTTTACTGGCATGGGTTTGGTGTAAAAAAAAAAAAATAGGTTGCTTTTAGCTTTTTGTGTGCTCTTGCCTCCGAAAGTCTCATTCTGCTACAATGTGCCTCTGAACAGATAACCATACTTGTGTTTTCAAGTTGTAAAAGGCATTCTAGAGCAGTAAAGTTAATTTATAAGGTGTTCATTATGTAATATGGAAAACAGAGTAGGCTGTGGTCAAGTTTGTTCTGTATTTCATTAGATTGCTAGTAAAAGACAAACTTAAATAGCATAATTAAAAAGAATGTTTATTGAAAGTTGAAATATATGGCAGAGAAAACTGCTAAATGGTCTTTGACAATAGTCTCACACGCCTTTTGGAGAGATAAACTATACAGCGCAGAAAGGCCAGGTTGCACAACAACCAGCCTCCACTGGCAGGAATTTAGTTCATCTGATTTTTAAAACTGAGTTAATAAATATGAAGCTATTTATTAGATTATTAAGTTATTTCAGTCAACATTACAATCCTGATGTTTACATATACAGATTTCTTTTAGTCTTTTGTTGAAACAAATTGCAACTAGTTCTAATCATTGAGGATTTCTACTGAAGTTGCTATTTCTTTAAAGTTCTATAGTGCACACAGAGCAATGAGCATTTAGACTTGTCATTGTTGGTACATATCTTTAAGTGAACATGCTTTTAAATAGGTTCTTATTTCACTGAGAAATAGAAGTACCCATCTTTAAACAGTTCTGTGTGGTTGACTTAAGAAATACGCGATATTTAGACTTAATACTTATTTTCCATATCTCAGTTATCCTTCAACATGCATTTACATTACATTGAGAATACATTTCTAATACTTTTCCTACCATTTAATTTTAAAGGAAATCTGGAACTACCCTGTGATCCATACGCCCTTCTGGACACACACCCAGTGCTGATATCCGTCTTTCCTCGGATGCATCCCTCTCCACCTTCATCACAGCGTTCTGCACGACAGCCAAGTTATGGAAGCCACGAATGTGCCCTCCAGCCGATGAGTGGGTAAAACATGGGTGACATTCCACACATGCATGAGACAGGGGGTCTTATCACATATTTAGAACAAAATTATAAATATGACACTTTAAAGAAGCAAGAAATGAGGGAGCAAATAAAAAAGACTAAAACGCAGGCTACAGATGTATCTCAGTGATAGTTCCATCCAAAGAAAACATACGTAAACAAATGTATCCTCCATTAGTAATAAATATTCAGGACAAATGAGAGGACAGGAACTGGCATGATCACAGATCTTTTGCTAGGTGTTTTCAACAATACCTGACTTTCCTCTGAAGCTCTCTGTATGCCCATCTGTCTGACATGGGGTGACGAGTGTTCAAGGTTGCTACACCCTGGAACAGGAGATAGTGCAGGATCTGGCACCTAACCGGGGTGTTCAATAAACCCTTACCATTGTTACCCTCCAGGGAGCCATCTTGTCTCTGCACTTAGGAGCAGGGACCCAGCTCCTGCAGTGATGGCCTTAATTACACACAACTTGGAAAAGAAAGCATGATTGTTGCAATAACTTGACAAAGTTTTCACTTTGTTCCATCTTAGTCACATTCTGCCCAGTGTTCTAAGCTGGTTCATGGGCTAAAGTCTGCCATGACCTCAGTACCTCCTGATAGGTAGACCAGTCAGTTAAATCAGTGAATAAATAACGCCCTTTCCCTCAATCTGCTACTTTTCACAATGACTAACTTCCTTCTAAAAATAATCTCAAATCTAAATTTAAATCAAGCTTGTTTTTTTCCCCCTCCATGACACACAAGCTCACTGCTCTCCTACCATCAATTAGCTCACTGTATAGATTAAGACTTTTTTTTTTAATTCTATGATTTAAACATTTTCTGTTGTCACTTACAAGTGTGTTTTTATTTCCCCCAAAGGCCATGCTGCCAATCTGGTTTGCACTTGTATTAGTCAAAAGGAAAGTTATGGCACAACATTTAAGACAATCACTTAATAGAACTGTTATCTGAAAGTTTATAGATGTGTGAGGGGTATTGCTACTTAACTAGCATTGCCACATCGGTCTGATTCCCGGTCTGTGCCTCATGATTCTCATACGGTTCTTTGCCTTTGCCTTTGCCATTGCTTGGACACACATTAGTATTCACGATGCGAAATGGCTGAGCGCTCTGCTGTGACAATAAAAGTGTCAAATC
>NW_004567117.1:45900527-45901149 GCF_000260355.1 Condylura cristata | reverse complement strand
GAGCAGCTCCCTCTTCAGAGGCCACAGTCTTCCTACACACGCATTTTGGTTGAACTGATTTGAAATACATTTCATCTTCGGGGCAGTTGACAGTGGAACAGCCATGCGAAAGTGTGTGGTAAAAGATTTTGAACGCAGGCTGGAGCCGACCCCTGTCTGAATCTCCAGGGAGAGCGAAAGTGAGGTGTGGCGCAGGAGCCAGGGCGCTCGCTGGCTGTCTGCGGTGCCGCGCACGGGCCGGCCCGCTGTTTATTTTTCATCAGCCTATCAGCAAAGACGCACGAGGCAAGTTGCAGGACTGAGAGTTTTCAACGACGCTTTAAACAGTCGTCTTGTAGAGGAAGCTCATTTACAAATCGCCTGTTCGGGGAGGCGCGGGCTCGGCGTCCTTTGCAGGCTGCGCTCGGCCCGCCACGTCGGGGCCGCCGCGCCTCTGGTCCAGGGCAAGGATCTCGGAGGACGCGGGCTTTACCGCAGCCGCCTTGCTGCGGAGGCCCGCACGGCTCGCGGGCCAAAGAAGGCCGCCAGCACCCCTCGCCCCCAGGACTCCCCGCTTCGCCCTGAGCCTCGGCTGCCCGCGCCTGCCGCTGGCCCGTAGGTGGCGCCCGGCGTCCGCGCTGGC
>NW_004567117.1:45870684-45897694 GCF_000260355.1 Condylura cristata | reverse complement strand
GCTGGCCCTGCTGCTGCTGCTGCTGCCCGCCGGCTGCCCGGTGCGGGCGCAGAACGACACGGAGCCCATCGTGCTGGAGGGCAAGTGCCTGGTGGTGTGCGACTCCAGCCCCTCGGCCGACGGCGCGGTCACCTCCTCGCTGGGCATCTCCGTGCGCTCCGGCAGCGCCAAGGTGGCCTTCTCCGCCACGCGGAGCACCAACCACGAGCCGTCGGAGATGAGCAACCGCACCATGACCATCTACTTCGACCAGGTCAGCCGCCGGCGCGCGCCTCGCGGCCCGTGGTGGAGAGGCCGGGCGGCGCCGGCAGGGGCGGACGCCTCGGCGGTTCCCAGGCTCCGTTCTCTGCCGGCTGCCTCCCGCCCACACCCCCCAGCCCCTCTCCCTTCCCCACGTCTCTGCTTCCCGTTTCCCTCTTTTATTTGCTTATTTTAACTAGTTAATTTTTCACACCATTCTTCACTTTGTGCGTCCGTTCGCCTGGGCTGTAGCCCCCGAGGTCTTCCCACCACCACTTCACCCGTGGGTGCTCTCTGCGAGAGTAGCTTGTTTAGGACTGTCAGCAACCTGTCCCTTGCCCGCTGGCAGTCCCCCGAGATTGTCTCTGCTTTCTGCAAGTAAGGGAAAGCTAGAGAATGAAACAGACTTCCCCAAGCAGAGGCTTGGGGAGGGGACTGTCCCTTGTGCGGTGGGCTGCGGTCTGCAGGCCAGACCCACTTAAACCGAGCACATTTCAACTCTCCTTGCTCCGGAAGGGGCTTTGCAGAAGCCTCAGCCAGTTCTCAGAAAGATGCAGCCTTTGGTTACTTTAAAAGGATGTTGCTCTTCCAGGAAAATCAGTGGGTAAGCCTGTGCAGGAAATAGCAGGAAGGTTACATAAAGACAGCCCGAGCCTGTGCTCTACAAATGGAATATTCAGCGGCTCTGAGCAACGCAGAATACAGAACAGTCCACCCTATAGGGAGCTGGGGTGCAGCTCATGCTTGTATACATAGTTTTGAAGAGGAAAGCCAGGACCTAAGGTCTTAAGCCACTTAAGTTGAAGAAGAAATGCCAGAGGCAGGCCCTGGCTGGGGAGCCCCTGGCTGGCCTAGGTGGAGGTTGACACCCCACCCAGTGGCTGTTGTGTTTCAGACAAACTCCTAGTGGTGTGATCAGGCCTTGCCCAGTGCAGGAGGCTTCCCAGAAATGGACACTCAGCGGTCACTACACCTGACTTCCCGGCCCTCGTGCCCACGTGGCGCAATCTACACTCTTCAGTCTGGCCAACCTGTTTGTCTCCACCTTGCTAAGGATAGGCCTTGGAGTTTGGGTTTGGTTTCGCTTTGCATTTTGGCACCTGAAAAGGAAAGGGGGGGGGGTGTCTCTCTTTAATCTGATTGAACTTACAAGGCAGGAACATATTTTGATGATGGACACATCAAGGAGCTCACGAGCGAGAAATGACAAGGTGCCTCTGTGCTCTATAAGTTCTTTCCTGTGTGCTATTCTGTTATTATCTTACCTGCAGTGCATTGTCCTGCAGACAGTCTTCACAGCTCTTTCCCACCCATCATTCTGGTGCTGAGAGAACTGGGCAGGCAAGCCGCGATCGGGTTCTGATGTCACGTCTGGGGAAGCTGTAGGTGACAGGCAGTTTCCCCAGCTGCCCGGGTGGGGGTGACTGAGTGCTGCATGTCTGGGGTTGCTGAGGGTCTTTCGTCTACCAGGACACTGACGTTGCCACTGAGCTGAGAGGGCCCGGGGCTGGGCGAGAGGGGCCTTCTTCCTTTGAAAAGCTCATCAGGCCAACTGAGGGCCACGCCTTGGACAGTCTGAACAGGCACCCAAGGGCCCTTCTTGTGGAACCCTGAGTGTGGGGTGCCGCAAGGTGCTCTAAGGAGAAGCTGATGCAGGCTGACCCCCACCTTAGCAGAGCGCCCCATGTCACTGGCAGCTTTTAAATGGCTTTGGGAGTTGCAGGCTCATCACCTGAAATGAGTAAGGAGTGACAGTGAGAGATTACGGCTTGTTTTCTGATCCCAGGACAGTTCTCTGGTCCAGGGTGCTCTCCTTGACTGTTGACAAGCTGGGGTGTGTGTGGGGGGGTCATTGCGTTGTTTGAATCAGGCTGTGCATGGGGCGCTGGGCCAGAGTAGACACAGACCCACACCCAGAGCAGCGTGTCTGAGAGCAGCTGCTCGGGTGTATGAACACCCCACGCCCTGCATGTGGCATTGGGAAGCCCCCCTTTCACTTTGAGACTCCATGGCCAGACCCCTGGGATCGAATTCCTGGCTATCTTCATCACCTCTGGTCCTGTGGGGCCCCAGCAGAGGGCAAGGGTCTCCAGCTCCCCTTATGTAATCGAGTTGATCTGCATGACGTCATGGTCCCACCAGGGTGTGTGCGGCCACTCAGGGGAGAGGGGAGCAGGCGCCGCCAAGTTTATCCATCCTGCGGTTTCCCTCAAGAACCATTCACGATCCCCGACTGTGCGCAGGCAGGGCTGTGCCTGGGCCGGAACACCTGCACCTCGCAGCGGGCTTTCTCACCTGCCCCTGACTCTGCTGGCACCTAGCACCTTCCTGCCGCACGCAGGGCACCTTGTCAGAGCTTCTGTGCACATCCCCCGCCCCACACCTGTTCCGACTCCCTTGAGCGCGTTTTACCTTCTGTCTGCCCTGCAGCCCTGTCTTGCCCGACCGGCCGAGTATCCATCCACTGTTCAGTGCGTCAGTAGGATAACTAAGTGATCGTTATTAATTCCCTCCGTGGGGCTCCTCGCCCCACGTTCCCCTGCGGTGGGCCTGCTTGCTGGGCACGGCCCCGTCTGTGCCCCGCAGCCCAGCAGGCCCTGCCGCGTGGGTGTGTCTGCTGACAGCAGACTGCAGGGACGAGCTCTGTGCCCCTTCTTTTCCAGGTATTAGTAAATATCGGCAACCATTTCGATCTCGCCTCCAGTATATTTGTAGCTCCGAGAAAGGGGATTTATAGCTTCAGCTTCCACGTGGTCAAAGTCTACAACAGACAAACCATCCAGGTAGGTCACGACGGGGGTCTTCGCAGGGGTGGCTCCTCCTGCCGCCCCTCCCCCCCCCGCAGGGGCCCCCAGACCTGGGCAGCCGGCTCCAGGGGGCAGCAGCTGAGGCCTCTGGGTCCTGGCCCTCCCCGGCGGGGGGCTCCAGACAGCACATCCCGGGGCCCAGCGAGGAGCGGTGTGCGGGAAGAGGGGTCCTGGCGGGTCTGCTGAGCTTTCCGCTCTGCGTTTTAGGTCAGTCTCATGCAGAACGGGTACCCAGTGATCTCAGCCTTTGCGGGGGACCAGGACGTCACCCGGGAGGCCGCCAGCAACGGCGTTCTGCTGCTCATGGAGAGGGAAGACAAGGTGCATCTCAAGCTGGAGCGGGGCAACCTCATGGGGGGCTGGAAGTACTCCACCTTCTCCGGCTTCCTGGTGTTCCCCCTCTGAGGAGCCTGGAGCCTGGTGGCCCCGGAATCCGCCCCCGAGGCCCTGAACTTGTCCGAACAGGACACCTGGTTTCCAGCCTCCACCGGACTGCTGGCGCAGAGGACGCGCCCTGTCTGCATCTCCAGTGTCCTCTGGCCACCGGCCATTCCTCGGGCACCTGGCCTCCGATGAGTTCTAGACGACAAGGTCTTCGGGAGACTCAGAGGATCGATTTGAGCAAATCTGTACCTGTGATTGTAAAGTCAATATCGGCTTTTATTGTGGGGACCAGTCACTCTTATTTTGTCTGTGCGTGCTGTTGTTGCCCCCCAGGGGAGCCGCCGCCCCAGGAGGACAGACGGCAGCTGGGGCCAGAGCCTGCGTGTGGGCCTGCGGCCGCCCTGGGACTGTGCTCTCCGCGTGTGCTGAGGTCTGTGCAGCCTTAAGAACCAGAGCGGCGCCGCCCGCCACCTGCTGCCTGAGCCCTGGGCGGCCTGGGGGCGGCGCGACACCCGTCAAGAAGTGCTTTACCTGGAGAAGCAAGTTTTGCACTTGGACTGCGACTTTAGTTTTGTATTGTTTGCGTGTGTGTGGTTTTACTTTTACCCAAAAAAGCTTTACGCCCCACAAGCACACACTCAGCTCTCCCTCCTCAGCCGTATTTCTTTTGTGTGTGTGTGTGTGTGTGTGTGTGTGTGTGTTAAACTCCTGGATGAGACCAAATCAAACAAAAAATACTGTGCATTATTGTTTTGGATGAGTGCAAACCAGAAAAATGGTACTTGGCCATCAAAGTAAAAGTGAGAAATGGACAATTCTGCTAATTCTTTCCAAGACACTCTCTCCGACGCACCTGCATTTCTGGGTCTGGCTGGCACTCCGGAATACTCTAGAACCTGACACTACTGGTGGCCAAGTCACATCGGACGAGGGGGTCGAAGTCACCGAGTCCTGGGCCACTGGGCGCTGGGCTGCCGGGGACGTCCCAGCAGTGTTTCCCGGTATTGGTCTCCACCTCTGGGTGAACACGGGGGTCAGGTGTTTCGAAGACAGCAGGCCAGCTCCTGCCCCTCTGCACCCTCTAATCTGCCACGGAAGGAGGTTCGCAGCACTGGCCTTTCAGCCCGGCGCCTCTGGAGCCCCTGAAGTTCCAGGCCGTGGTGATGGTGTCCTCGGAGGGCTTCTCACGCCCTTCCCGTCTGGCGCCTTGTACAGTATTATGGAAACACAGCTGGGGTCGGGCGGCGCAGGACTCGTCTGCTGAGGAAGCGGCGCGAATCCCAAAGCAATCAAAGAAGAGACCTCAAACCGGATGTCAGTTTGTCCTTTGTGTAACAATGTAACCCAAATATTGATGCTACAAAGTTATGATTTAAGAATCAGAATAAATGGGTTTGTTGTCTGGCTTGCTCCTCCCTGTCTTCTCCTAACTTTCAGAATGACTGAAAGTGAAGATCAGGCATCAGGACTTGGGGCCCCCATTGCCTGGACCCCCTGAGAAAATACACACATGAACACACATCTGCAGAAACAGTGGCAGCCAGGGCCTGGGGGTTTGTGACACTGAAATGCATTTCAGTGCAGACACATTTTCAGGGGCTTCCTGGGGAGAAGCTACGTGCAGCTCTAAAAAAGGCTTCATGGATTGGCAATATGCTTTTATCACTTAACATCATTGATGTAGATACAAGTTCCCATCCACTATTCCAATCAGAACACTAATATAAAGGAAACACATTTGAAGATGGCATCTGGGTCTCTAAGATGTTTGCGGAAGCATTAGGTCCCGTGAGCAACAAAAGAAAAAGCAGTTTGAAAGGAGTTTGACGAAAGGTTTTAGTTTCTGGCCTTAGATAAAGAGTGTAAGGGGTGCAGCATTTAATTTGAATCAAAACACTGCTCCTTTTTTGGTAAGGAACAACAAGACCGTGAAGTATTCATTAAAGAGAGTTCGGGGTATTTTGGCTGGGAGCAGCTGACACTAGCGAGATGTTTATGAGAGCTGGTAACTCACAGCAGGACGTTGGCCAGTGTTTCCTCGCTTTGATCGCCCATGTGACTTTGTTCTCTGTCCCTCATTCCTAAGCCCTTCTGTTCCATTTAAAACAAACAAATCTTAAGCCAGCACTTCAGAGACTGAGAGATGTACGAGTATTTGCTATTTTTATTGCTTACTAATATGTAAAACACCGTTCTTTGTATTTACGACTTTATTACACACAGGCTGTCATTTGGTTATACTGTCTAATAAATAAGTTATTAAATTGCCAATCAAAAAGTACATTTTTTCAGGAGTGTGTTTTATACCAGGCAAGCAACTTCACTTGGAGTATTCCACTCCTATATTTTATTTATATTTTCGAGACGGATACCACAACTGCACTGGACAGGAGTTAAGCTGGAGGTGACAGTTTTTCGGATGTTTTCAATGCTGGGTGCTATTTGGCTAAGGATCTTTGAGGGAGCTGAAGCACCTGTGCAGGTCTACTGAAATATGTGGGCAGGTCCAAGTCTGAAACTCATTTCCTTTGCACTGGAAAACAGAGCCAGCCGCCATGGCTGCAGCCCTTCCCGGAGCCCTGTGCCACCTTCGCGGCCCCCACGGCCACAGCCAGGCACACAGAGGCCTGCAGATGAGCCGTTCTGGTTGCCAGACCATTTAAGACAGGGGAGTGTTTCTGGAAAGCCAGGCCTTCCAGCACGCCACTTATGACAGCCACTTAAAATGAATGTCCGCCAGCTATGCATGGGGGGAAAGTTCTATACTCAAGTAGCCTATTGATTCTTAGGGACCTAATAGTGTGAGCACATCAAGATGTTTGCATTTTCCTACTAGCTTCATTGTTGGTTGTTATTTATTAACAGAAGTAGAAAATAGGCTGTTCTATTATGATGTTGGTAAATGTCATTGTTCTTGGTAGGAGATGTTGACCTTGTGTATTATCTTCACTTAAAAAAGTCTAAGTGGAATACAAATCCTGTGATTCAACTCCAGATAAGAAACTGCTCCAGCCACCTGAAATTCCTGAGGTTTATTTTGCACCCTAAAACCTTACATTTTTCAGGTTATGTTTAAGAAACTTTTACATTTTTTAAGTTCGTGCTTTCAATGGCTCCTCAGAGCAAAGGAAATGGGAGCTCATGGAATCCTGTAGAGAGATCACAGGTTTCAGTCTGTAATTTTTTTTAACCCAAAATGATTTTCATCAAAACTCTCCATTAAAAGAGGTAAAAATGATACACAAAGCAAACCAAACTCCTTGCTGAAACATTGCTTTTACTTGTAATATCTCCTAGACATCCAGGAATCAAGCTTATCGAGTGCCAGTCATTGTACTATTACATATATGTTGCTTGCTTGTAAACGAGCACCTGGGCCTGACTTTTTTCATGGTGAAGTAAAAAGCAGATAGATTGACCACATTCTCCAGAAAGCTAGAAATGTGTGCAACGAATATCTGATGAATCCTATTAAGCAGCAAACCAAGAAAAGCACAAGATACTCCCTCATGCCTTACATAGAGCAGAAGAAGCAGAAAGATGCTGTATCAATTACCCCTACCAGTTTGACAACTTTTTTTTTCGAGATTCATTTATTTATGCATGTCCTGGGGTGCTGGCCAAAGGTTGGGGTGAGAGGACTCACCAGAGAGCGTGGGGAGCATAACAGGCAGATCTACTGAAATACACTGTTGAGGGGAGCAGTGGGCGAGACAGGAGAGGCCTGCTGTGCCATGTGGGTCACCTTCCCGGCTGGGGATTGAACTTGCGCTGCAGTGGCTGTGGATTGCTTCATAGTGCTACTCTTAGTCATTGTGTCATCATGGAGGGCCAAGTTTGCAAACTTCTATAATAAATGTTGTGGTATGTTTCTGTGAATAGTTAATGTTCGTTTTATTCTGCAGTGTAGGAAGCATATAATAATCTCATGCATAGATACAGGTGAATGAAACTCTTACCTGTATTTGAGATGCTGTAAATAAACTTGGGCTCAGGGATGGTGACATTAAGTTTCTCCAAAGGGGCAGGCTTCACACTCTGAAAACATTTATGAAAAATGTAACACTGGCTTAACCACAGATCTTAAATGAGTTTTTTCCCCTTTTGCCTAATCTATATAGGAATTTACCTGTCATTGGTATTTTATTTCTAAAGCTGGCACTTTGCCACTGAAATTGGGTATGACAGATACTTAAAAAATCAAGTATGATCAGGACCTATCAATTCTCATAAGACACTTAACACTCATTTGCTTAGCTTTTAAGGACCAAGCCCATCAATTGTACAATTCCCACTTTTTTTTTTTTTGGTTTTATCATTTTTAACTTTTTCTTTGTGATCCAATTTGTCTCTCAATGAAACATAGTGAAGACATCTCCACTTACCATGATGCCCGTCTAGATTGTTGATGTATCTGCTCAGCCTTTTCAAACATATGTTTTTAAAGACAGATTTCCCCAAAATGTCTATTTACTGCTTCTCCAGATGAATGGCTACATATAGAGCCATTTTAAAGTTTGATATGCTACATCACTATCACTGATATGATTAGTCAGATCCAATGCTCACCATTCCTTCCAAAAAAGGGAAAAGACTTGTCAAAATTCCTTTAAAGTAGATCTAATGAGTATAAACTTTAGGGGAAAAAATGGCATCTGTGAGTCTGTATAACTTTAGACCAAAATGTGAATTCTAAGTAAATGAACTTCCTTCGATTCCCAAACCCAGTAGGACAACTTGCAATGTGTAAGGGCAAAAGTCACATGGCTTTACCTCCTACAGATAATAGAAGCTCTGTTTGATCTTCTTAAGTGGATTTTGCTGTGGATTTTCCATCACTAGAATCACTTAAGTGTCTATGGCATCATAAATCATCATCTTCATCAGTTCACCCACATACACTTGGTGTGCAGTGTGAATGAGCTCCTTGACAACTTAATTTGGAAAAGAAATCTTCATTCCTTCCTCTTAATGCCTGCGGCATGGCTCCCCAGGGTTGGAATGCTGCTTCATGCTGGGGCTGCCCTAACAGAATGGAGGCTACTCATTAACAAGTCTCTACTGGTCTGTGACTTGGCTACCAATGTCTTAGCTTTTGTTATTGTTCCACACACTCTTCAGGAACAGTGACATGGCATTTGAATTCACTGAAGGTGACCCAAAAAAAAAATGCTGAGGTGGACAATGTTGGCGGTCTACTAGAATGCATCACTGCAGCATAATTTGCTAAGATAAAATTTTAAAAGAGTATTTTAAAATAGTTACACCAGCCTATGATTTCAAAGTCCAGTCAGCTATAGAACACTCTGATGTTTCCTTGACTTTATTTCTTTAATCATTCTTTGTATTCCTGAGTGTGTGATCATCATGGAACTGACTTAAAAATCACCCTAAAATATAAATAAGTACATTACTGGAAGAAACTGGTAAATGCTTATTCCAAGCATCCCTCTCCTGCAATATTTTTACAAGACTCTTAGATTCCTGGCAGGTTTAAAATTAACATTAGAATTATTATTTATCTTTGCATTGCTAACTTTTTTTTTTTCCAGTCAAGTAACTATTAGGTCGTAAATAACCTACTTCCAGTGGGAAGTCTATCACTGAAAACAAATTCAGAACATGAAAATGTGATCCCGTCTTTTTTCATATTCCCAGGAACCATGTCAAGATGTCATAGCACAGCTTTTGTTCCAGAATTGTAAACTGTCAGTGGGAAGAGCAATTATGTTACTTAGAAGAATGATCTATTCTTCTGGGAAAAGACTACAGATACTGCCTTTTCATTCCACAGCATTTACGGGTTGCTGCCCAGGGGCCAGACCGTGTGCTTTGGATGATGACAGAAAAAACGAAGACACACTTGGAGTGTACAGAATTTATCATTGTTGTGTAAAATAGTGCTCAAGGTGGCTTGCAGGATATCCAATTAGAGTGGTGGTGAGGGTGGCCTGCGGTTAGTGTGGGTGGAAAGTTAGAATTTGAATATGTATTTCCTAATGGGAACAACCTGATTTATATTTTTCACCCACAAAAATAGCGACCTTTAGGCACTGACCTTAAATATTCAACTTCACTTGGTCACCCACCTGCCAAGTCCCGCATTAGCTTTCTTCCCACCTGTGCGTGGCTGGATATTTGATGTTGCTCATGAGCTGAGCCTGAAGGTATGAAAGGGAAATGCAGCCAAATGCAAGATATTTCCATACCTAGCGGTGAAATGAATGTACCTTTGGGAACAGTTTTAGTTCTGCTTAGCTAAGATGGCGAGTTATGTGGGAAATCAGAAGGCATGCTAGACTAGACAAGTCATATCCTTAGAAGACAGACAAAGCAACAAGCAAATAAGGCATGATGTGAAATCCTTCTGAAACAGACTGATAGGGGAACATGACTCAGCAGTTTGGCACTTTTTACTTGGTATGGTCATCATGGATAAAAAGCTGATGTAAGAAAAGCAAAATTTAAATGCATGACCAAGTGGTGCTGGTAGAAAGCATGAATTCTGTTTTATTTACACAGTCACACATACATGTGTTTCCTGTGTGTGTGTCTGTGGAGTAAAAGTAAGTGCGTAGAGTCAGAACTTACACCATCAATGTCTTCCACGGAGCTCTGCCTCACTATATCTGCAAACCAGTTTTGATGGGCTGGAAAAGAAGGAGCTTTAGGTACCTGTGCTTAGTTACACAGGTGTACTTCCACTAAGTTTCTATCTCAGTTATTTGCTCTGTGTTTCATATTTCGTTTCTTGTGTTCAATCTTAGGTATCTATTACATCAGAAGGTAGAAATTACATCTGGTTTCCCTGATAGACAGAGATGGAGAAGTGTTGAGAATAATTAAGCCATCTGGTGCTATAAATCCAACAGAAAGTTATAATCAGTGGATCATGTCCTAATCTGCTCTTCGTCCATTGCATCTGAATTACCTTGGCACAAAAGAATGATACGGGCTGGATTTTTAAAGGAAATTGTCACATCTCCGCCATCATTAGCAGGCACAAAGCATGCGTGCAGAGCCTGCGATAATTAGGGAAGACTTATTTTCCCTTAAGGCCTATTACTTCTGATACCTATTTTTTTCATGTTTCAAAATGTATAGCACCAACTGAGCCCCATGTCATCTTCAGATTCTCACCTATTCCTGAGCATGTCATGAGGACAAATGATTTACTGAAATAATGGAAAATTCAAATGAATGTACATTTATTCTTTTCTATTTACTTGCAGACATGCAGAAGTCTTTGTCTCAGGGAAACCTCCCCAATAGATGGTGCTGCTGCTGTGATTTAAACCTTTGAATAATTAGTATGCAAAAATGCTCCAGAAAGCGGCCTCTGGGAATTCCCTTACATCAAGTTCTAGAAAGACAAAACTGTGGCTTTATTTTAGTGAAATGCAAAATTTGACATAATTGTATAATTTGAAAACTTCAGAAAGACTTCTTGATGTTTTGAGATCAGAAATTACCACTTATCGCCCATGTTCCCATCTCAAGTATCTTTGAGACATTCCAGCAAAACCAACTGAGTATTTCAGCAGGACAAGCTGAGAGGAAGGGTCTTCTTCCTTTCTTCCCCATGCATGCTTCAAGAATCTGTTATGGAGAGGTCCAGTAGAAAGTTCTGGTATGAACAAAAACATGTCCCTTCCTTCCTACTTAGGGGGACAAACTTGGAAACCCAGGGGTTCCCTGTGCGATGAGTGATAAACCCTAACACCAGGCGAACTTAGAGCTCTGTGCATTTATCTTGTAGTTCACATATTGACAGCCCTGCAAAGGAAACACTCACGTGATCTCCAAGTTTAAAGTGCTTCAGTGATGTGGTCCAGGTCCCAGAGCGATGACTTGCAGACATAGGAGTCTGCTCTTGTACTGTTCTCTGAGCTATGGTGTTTCTCCTCCTCATAGAGAGACAAAGTGTGGAAATCATTTTATTGCATAAGAAACGTATACAATTATGCACTCGCTACGTGTTTCTTACTTAGCAAAATGACTACATATAATATGTATTTATATATATTATGGTTAAACATGCTTATATTACAGTTGTTTCAATAAAGTGAATCATCAGAGTAGTATTTCCTTGTATGGCCGTGACAGTGGCTCACAGCATTACCCATGATTAGAGGCATGGGCCACACCACTGGGTTTCTTCCCCACAGCACACACCACCAGGGGCCCACAGCCCCTCACCCTTCACTGCCCCCTGGGGCCCTCCCATGTGGCTCTCCCCTTTCTCCTTTCCCCTTCCCGGTCCTGTAGCTCCAACTCCACAGTCAAATTTTTAGTCTGTTACTGTTTCTTTCCTCCTGACCACATTTTTTGCCCCTCTACATTCCACAGAGAAGAGGAATCTCCTGGTATTTGTGTCTCCCCTGACCATCACTCCAGCTCTGTCCATGCTGACATCCATGGCAAGAGTTAAAGATGGACAATTCAATTTGTACTCTGCAAACATACACCTGCTTCTGGCAATAACCCGAAGAGAACCATCACCGTAGCTGTAAACTTACCAAACACCTTACAGCTGAAAGCAAAGCCTGGGCTTTCATTATATTTAGTCATTAGTTCAGTGCAGAAGATGATAACGGCCATATTTTTTCCCCTTTGTTTCTTTTGCTGGAACTCTTTGCAAAGGTGAGTCCAAGAATAGCCCATAATATAAATACAAACAGCTCATTTTCCTGGCTCTGTTATAATTTTATGAAGGCCACGAGTCATTCTCTCTCTAGAAGTCTAGATTAAACCCTAAGAAATCCAGTCAATAAGCTGTGCCTCTACATGGAGAACTTGAAGTCCAGAAGTTCCTTAAGAGATAAGGTCTCCTGCTATGAATGCATGATTAGCAAAATTAAATCTAATTACATAAAATCAAAGGGAGATTTGGGAGATGTTGTCACTTGGTTAGATTAAAGTCTCATACTACACTCTAGTATAAGAGGGAAATATGTTTGAAGTTGGATAATAAAACTATAAATTCAATCTAAGGACAAATGTTCGCGCGAAGATGCCCTAGAGACAAATCATTACCTATCAAACATCACTGTGAAACAAGAGCCTCAGCTATTTAACTTCTAACCCTAACTTTTAAGGTTTTTGCTTTTGTGATACCTGAGGAATGTATAAGTGCTGAGAAAAACAATACATGAAAGTAACTTGGATGATGGTTAGCTGTGTTAAATGCTACATCTGCTTGAAAGTACTTCCCCAAAGCTTCTTGATAATTCGCAACCTTAGAATCATGTTGTTACGTAATAAATACTTGTTAATAATGCCTATGTAAGATAACCTACTGGAACAATTATTAAGCTTGCATTTGAGTTCCAATAGTTTTGAGTTTCATTTCATATACATAGAGACATAGAGAGGTTAACTATGTTTGAGAACATTAAGCACACACGGTCTTTTTGCCCCATTGAGAAGTTGCATAATGAGGACACACACCTGTGAAAACTGGGGTGTGGGGCTGCCCCTGAAATGTGCTAGCCTTTGACCAGCATCACAATTCCCCTAATTTTCCCTATAAAAAAAGAAATGGTTGGCTGAGAGAGAAAAAGGAAAAAAAGAAATTGTTACTGATAACTACCGTATAGTTGCTATATGAAAATAAAAGTACTAGAAATAATAAACTAGTAGAAATAATTAAGTTGCGGGGAAACTTTGTACATAAAGTATGCATTGTATGTAGAATGTGTTTTTTTTATGGGAAGATGGTAATTTTATCCTAAAGTAAAGCAAGGAAGTCATAAAACTGTTAGAGATGATTGGAGAACATGGAATGCTTGGAAAGGAATTTTATCCTGTGATGTCAGTGCTGGATAGTAAATAAATGAATACTTATCTTTTAAGAACTTTAGTGTTGAAGATACAAATACAAACTAGAATTTTTTTTTTTTTGTTGTTGCTGAAACTGCAAAGTATTCTCCAATGACTTGTCTGTTCTTGATAAGAGATTAAAAAAGGTATTTATTGATATTTCTCCCAATTTTTAGTAGGGATGATCTTGTTCTTTTTGCTTGCTGGTTCTGTTATTTCTTACGATTTCTTTGAATTTGTTCATGGCTGTCACCACAGGAAGTAGCTAAGGACTGCTTCACTCGGATCTGAGGTCTTGGGTGTTCAGACCTTTTGATGTTTTTGGTAGTTTAGAATGAAATCTTCTTGATTCTGAATTGACTTTGAGATTTCCCAGAGGGTCCCTGTGAATCTCAAAAGATTTGTGCTGAAGAAGAGAGATGTTAAAAATAATTGGGTTTATGTATATGTTCAATTATATGACAGCCATTGTCAAAAAAAGAGAGGCTTCACCTTCCTGGGTTGTGTCATTTTTGGTAAATGTAATTAATGTGGAGAATATCCTTTATTTACAGCATAAAAGTGCTTTTAAAATCTCAACTGTAATAGTCCTGCCATAGTTCTCCGTATGTTTCAGATACTAAAACTGTTTGGATTCTATCTAAAAGGTTAAGCAAAGCATGAACTTGGAGCTTTGTTTTGTTGGCTGTCTGTTAGAATTCTGTTAGTGGGGGGCCTGTTAATATCAGGGATGACGTGATCAACATTTATGGAAACCTCGTTGTGTGCCAGGTGCTTAAGTGTTTGCCTTTTTATTTGTCTTGTTATGAGCAGGTACCATCACACAGGAACTGAAATACAGAAGTTTTTCAACTCACCCATGCTGGATTCCCAAGCCAAGGCTTGAGTGGAGGCTGGTTGGCTGGTGTTTCACACAATTATAGATTATGGCACCAGACAGTACCGGGAGCCTCAGCAAATTTCAATAAAGCTAAAAGCTCCTTTCTCTAATTGTGGCCAGATGCCGATCTTGCCAAAATTTCTTTTCACTCCACAAATCAATTATTTATTACATTTGTGAGTTCAAACATATCTCAGGATAAAATTAATTTATGAATTTAATAATATTTTTGGCCAAGTATAAAACACCAAATTAAATCGCAACACCGATGTGCTTGTTTTGATGACTTAATATATTTGTCAACCAGACTCCAAGATTTTATGCATGAATGTCTTAGGACTGGTGCGGGATGGCGATGACATCGGAAACAGTCCCAGCTCTTCAATCTTGAAGTTTGGCGGGATTTGAGTGGTAGAGATAGCACTGCCTGTCTGGGGATTAAGAGTGTTGACCCTGTGAAATACCAGGCTTCCAGGTCACAGATGTACCCCCCCCACACACACACACCTCCCCACTGGCCCCTTCTTAAAGAGGCAACAGTTAAGCTCCTGTAAAGGTCCAGGAGATGAGCAAGACTTCCTCAGCACAGTCTCAGTGAGGGGAGACAGAGGAATTGGGAAGTTAGAGGGGAACAAAGAATTTGGAATCTTCTGTACAGGCAAATTTGGAAGAGCTTTAAGAAGTAAAGTGTTTCAATCAAATTATATCACATAGTGATGCTGTTATAACATGGATATGAACACTTGTAGAGAAACTAGACTGTGAAGCAATGGCATTCAACAGTGTCTACCTGCAACATCTCCCCATGCTTTTCCAAAATTTGATTACGTGGTTGATTAATTGTGGACCCAATAAAGACAATCAAAGCTCCATTTCCTTTCAGCCAGTCAAATTTTTCCTCTAGCAAAGACTACAATATTATGAAAAATGCAACTTTATTCTGATTTCTCAAACCATTTGGAATCATTAAGTTACACTTGTTTCCAACATGGGCTATAATTTTGGTGGCCAATTTTATGCTTGCCTTGTTGATTTTTAAATTCTGGTTTACCATTTATATAGCTTCCATTTTTCTATGTAGACACAATTTACATTTGGTAAATCCTACCCTTTCAGAGCTGTGAGTTTTGTCAAAAGTGTACAGTCCAGCCACCACCACAGTCCAGAGGGCTGACCCTCTGCTCCCCCAGCACCCACAGGCCTTTCTCTCCATGCCTTACCCCTGGAAACCTCTGATCTCATAAGAACTTATACTTCTGCCTTTTCTCGACCATGTAGATAGAGTCTCACAGCTACACGCACACTTCACTTAAGATATTTACTGCTTATCTACACGTTGGTGACTGATTCCCTGGATAGGGATTACTTATGAAGAGGTGTCAAATGTGATCAGTTGTCGAGCTAGCTTCCAAAGTAGTAGAATTCCACATTCCTGCCGGCAGCCTCAGTCCGGCAGCTCTGCAACCTGTCTCCTCACCAGGCCCTGAGCACTGGTGGAGTCACTTTCTCCTGGTGGATGTGTGCAGGGTTTCTTTCACATTTCCTGTGTGTGTCTGCGTGTGTCTGTGTATTTACTTTTGGCTTCTCTTTGTGTTTTAATTTGGGCTAAGGGTTTGATCTATATAAATTCCTGGCTCTGATGAGTCTGCTGATAAGCCCCAAAGAAGGCATTGCTAATATATTTATAAATATATATAATATATAATAAAAATATAATCACTTTTATTTCTAGCATTTTCATGTGATTTTTTCATACAGTCTGTGTCTTTCTGATGACATAATCCTTGTGATATTTCATCTTTCATGAAAGATATTTTATATTTCATTCTATTATTTTACCCCTTTTTATATATTAATCTTAATTAAAACAATTCCTTTTGATAATTCCAGGATATGTGTGTTATATTTGGGTCTGGTTCTGTTGATTATTTTGTCTGTTGGCAGTGTTTTCTTTTCTAGCATTTTTGGATGCTTCATATATTTTTGATGAAGTATTGGCATCTCGTTTAACTTAGTAGAGATTTAGGTAAATTTTTTCATACCTGAGAGTAAACAGGCCCTACTTCTGCTAAATTTTTATGGTGGGGTATTGAAATATTGAATCTATCTTAACAGGAGTTAAGATAGAGCTGAGATTTGTTGCTGTGAGTACACCATGCTCTAGCATTAACTTGAATTTAGAGTGACTTACTTGTCAGAAGAGTTTTCTCAGCATTGACTTCACTTTCAGCTTTAGGTCTTCCCTCCTTTGCTATGTCTCAGAAGGGCTTTCTCTGCACTGTTGTCTCAGTGGTAAACCACCTTGTTATTGATGCTTGTTAGCTTGGTGAAGAGGAGATAGGGAGTGTATTCTTGATGCAGGCATTGGTTGTGTCCCTAGTCTTAGGAGACTGGCTCTACTTACTCTGCCTCTCCCTCATCGGGAAACATCTAAAACTTGCTCTCACCTGCCCTCTTGCCATGCTGCTCCCATCACAGGTGTTGCTACTCTTGTTTTCCACTTCCCTATTGCTTTTACCAGAGCCTGAAAGGCAGCAGAGTGTGTTGGTCTTCTCTGAAGCACTTAAGGCTTTAATTCCACAGGAGAGATGGGGGTTAGGGTCTGGTTGGGTTTGCATCTCTACTCATTAGTCATTCTCCTGCATGTCTTCTCTGTGAGGTGGGTTACTCTCCCCCATCAGCCTAACCTACCTTTTTGTGAGTTGCTGAGGGACTCTGGGGAAGAGAGCCTACCAGGTGGCCCATGTTACTACTAAATATATTTATGTTTGCTTCTTCTCCTTGTCTGTAAAGTTTTATAATCTTTCCTCAGCCCACACTCAGTCATTAGCAATTTGTTAAACATTGAAGTTAAATTATTCCTTCTTGTTTCTGGCCCAGGAAGAAAATTTCCTGCAATCGCTTTTTGAATGTGTCTGTCTTTCATTAGATTTTAGGTTAATTGATTGTCCTGTGATATCAGCTTCCTGCTTGGTTCAAAACAATTTCCTAATATTTTCATATCTATTCCCATAATGGGGAGTTGTGGTATTTTGGGATTGACAATTAGTCATTTGGTGAAAAAGAAAATTCCTCACATATACTTATCCTACTGATAATGTCAATTAACAGGGGACACATTGCCTTTTGGTTTTTAAACATCTATTTTTAGATTAGCTAAATTAGAGCAGGAGGCTGGCCTACGGTGTATTAAAGGCAAAGACGGATGTTTAAAGGTGAATATGCAGGTTTGTGGGCAATTCTGAGGTCAGGACGAGCACATAACATCTGTACTCACTGCAGGGCTCCTCAGAGAACTTGCTTTTAGAGCTCCAGTAACTAACACCCAGGTTATTTTCTACACCCCACTCAGCAACTAAGGATAATTTTAGCAAGTGATATTTCTAAAATACTTTCTTTCTCTCTAACTTATCTTGCTATGTCAAAACACTGTCCTGATTTTTTTGAACATATTTAACACTGAGGTAGGTAAGCCTGGGTGTCATGAAGTGTTAATGACTCACCTAATTAGATGACATGTCATCAGGCCCCTGGCTATGTTTGTCCATAAAGAAAGGTTCCTTTTCTGCACATGGCTCTATTTATTCCAGATCTGCAAAGACTTGAACAATAATTTAACAACAGACGCCACAATTTATTACGTGTGAACGATACTCCCGACTCTGTGTTAGCTGCTCCTTGTATATTATCTCCAACAGGACATCATATAATAGACTCAAGTATGTGCATCTCTATTAAGAATTTGAAATGAATAAGAGACAGGTTAGGTGAAACCTACAAAAACAAAGATTGCATCTTGCCAGTTATTGATCTCAGCAAGCTGTCATCACCAATCATTTCCTATTTCTGTGGGCAAATCAAGAAACACTCAGGAAGCCTGAATGCATAGCACCCTCAGTTCTGTAGTAAGACTTTTTATTTAGACCATGCATGACCCCCAATCTGTTCCCATTAATATTCAAAACACAGGAAATCTTCTCTTCCATTGGTACACCATGCATAGTTACTTTTATTCTTCCTTTTAAAACTTGAAGAGGCAGACCTCTCCTGACGCGCCCACTGCTCCCCTCAGCAATGTACTTCATCAGTTCGTCTGTCCTGCTCCCCACTTTGTGTCTGGTGAATCTTCTCACTGCTCCTGTACCTCTGGGCTGTACCCAGTTCTGTAAGCATAAATAAATAAATCTGTAAATAAAACTTACATATTGGCCATGAATAAGTGAAAAAAAAGGAACTGCTATTTTAATGTTTCTTAGTATAGGATTTAAATAGGATTTAAAATCCTGAATTAACACATTGACTTAGTGTTAAAAAAAAAAAAGTGTATAAACTGACTGACCACTTCTTCCACACAGAAGTTAAAATTCTCTCGTTTAACTGTTTGAACTTGTTTGTATATAAAGCATTTTTAAACACTTAAATAAAAACCTATGGCTCCTTTATTTCTTCAACTATAGCTAGAACCATTGTGTACAGTTAGTTATTGGGAAGGATGTGGGAAGCTAAACTGGCCTGGGCCAGTGCTCCTGTGAAGCACCCAGCCCTCTGAGAGTGTCTCTATGTTCAGAAGAGTCACACCTGGCCACTTGTATGGGTAATTTTTCTAATCCCCAATAGGAAGGAGAATATAATTTTCCCTTTCCCCTGGGTAAGCCAGGTCATAGCCTGGAGTGTCCTAGAGCACTGAGATTTCTTCCTGGCTATTTGTAGTGGGAATGAAGCCCTGGAATTACAGCACAGGTTGGTCTCTGGGAGAAAAGGAAAAGGTGGTCATGGCGTAGGAAGAGAACATTTCCTGGTGGAGAATTGGGTGCAGATGCTAACCCCCACCCTGCTCCCTGCCCATATCCCTGGTCTCTGCTGCTAGCCTGGGGGCCTGGTCACAGAGAGAACAAAACTGGAGGCTACTTTTTGGGGCAAAATTAAGGTCAGCAGAAAGGTCTTTGCAATGAACTCTAGACAGAGAGCTGAGACCCAGGGACCCTTCTCTGGAGGCCCCATCACTGCCTGGGAACCTGAGGTCTCTAAACCATGGAATACATTGACCCCCTCAGACTCCATGCCAGCCTTTGCCTCCTCTCCCAGTTATTGACTATTTGAAAACCTTGTAGTTTGGGAACATTATTTTCTCTTGAACATGGCATGGTTCATGCCTGCAGAGTGTAAGTTGTATACTCTGAAGGCTGTGATCCCCTAGCTATAAATCACATATAGCATTGTAGGCTACCTCAGCAAAAACTAAATCCCTTAATTATTTTTTAATGCAGGGTATTTAGTTTTATATACATTAAACTCAATAAAGATCAATCTTTTCAAGAAAATAATATATTGTGATGAAAAACCAAATTTGATAATCACATTTCCTCAATCTTTTACCTCACATCTGAATATTCACATCATGAATTTTCATAGACTTCTTTGATTCAATTATATATCAAAACATCAGCTGTTTACTTAAAACTATACACTGAGCGCTGATGTTTCTCCTGATGTACCCTCAGAAATAGAAAACACGTTCACCAAAATAGTCTAATTCAATGTCACTGTATGTGTACTTGAATGGATCATCACTTAAAATGTGCCACCACATACTTTTTTAAGTGTAGAGTGTGTTGATTTCAGTAATTTGCTCACCAGAACACTGTGGCCTTGTGCATATTTGTTATGTTACTGATTCACTGTGATTTTTTTTTTAAAACACTGCCTTGGTTATTTAACAAAGTCCTGTTGCCTCAAGAAGCAGAATTAACCTGTAGTCAGCTTTAATTTATACATAATTTTTTACAGAAATATACGTATTTTTTTACATATTGCCAGTCCTGGGAGGTGTTCTGAGTGTTAGTCCAGACCCCCCTGAGAGTGAGCGGATGACATACTTCTCTCCTGGTGCCCGCCCATGTTGGCTCCACCTCACTATGGGTGTGCAACTGACATCTGGGAAGTGTGCAAGAGCGTTTACGTCTACGTGAATGCTTAGGACTTAATTAAAAATATTTTACTGCTCAAAACAGGAGACAGAAAAGCTTGCAAAAAGCTAAGGCGGTTGAAACAGTGCCGCGGTACTCTGCTGGACCCCGGCTGGCCACACACAGGGCCATCTCTGCAAAGAGCCGTAGAGTGAGGCTGCAGGTGGGAAGTTTCAGAAAGCCGTGGGCACGCTCCAAGTAGAAAACATGGCTCTACCTGTTCAGAATATAGATGAGGCTAAACGCATTTAACTGCGGCTAGTAGTGCACACGGCATCTGTGATACCGCGTCCTAGAATGTTCATGAGTAAGATGAGGACATGCGAATGGAGAACATCACAGTCCTCTAACCTCTAGGATTTGCTAGAAAAAACGTGGACGTGTCTTGGGATGGATCAACGAATGGGAAGTAATACAAGAGAAATGGGCGACAGGACGACCTCACGGGCAGGGTCCTCCTGGCTCTCGACATAGGCGGCCTATGACGTCATGGCGTTCATTGAATGAAAATGTCTAAACCTCCGGTTGTTGCTGAACGGAGGATAGAGAGTGAAGGGTAGTCTTTTCCCCGTTGGAGACTAAACAGATGAAGAGAAGCTTGTACCAAAGAAACTCGGCTCCCAGGAAGCCTGGGCTGAGAGCCAGTGGGGGCGCCTGGGTCAGTGGTCAGCGGTCAACGTGATTTCCAGGGAGGGGTTTATCCAATTTTCTAGACACAGCTTCTGCGCTTTCCTCTAAGTAAAATGTCACTGTTTTAGAGGAAGAAAAATAAAGAAAAGAAAAGCAGTTCTAAGTCTGGAAACAACATTAAAATAGAATGCTCTTGGTCTTCAAAAAATGTTTTATTTTCTTCCCCTTGGGAAGGGTGGTAAGCTTTAGCAACGTCTGAGCTTAGTCCTGAAAAGTCTTTCACAGATTCAAAGGAGACACAGCAGAGATAAAACAATCCAAATCAAACCAGCTTCAAACAGATGAATGGAAACTATATCTCAGTCCACCTGGTACTCCTTGGCCCTTCCCAGAAGTTTGTTCTGGATCTCGGTCATGCTTGGGGCTGTGGGAGAGGAAGGTGCAGAGGATGGGAGGATGAGCATCAGGCCTGATGGCTGATGGAGGGCTGGGGGGGAGGGGGAAGAGGGAGAGACCTAGGAAGATGGGGGAAGAGAGAGAGAGAGAGTTTTAACTCACTTGCCGTTCTATCCATCCATGTCCTCACCTCTTGCTTTGGTAACTTCACACTTCCCTCCTCAGTGGCTGTCTTGCTAATTATCAGCCCCCAGTAATTTTATTCTTCATTTTCTCTGTTCTCATATCATGCTTTCTGAACAGAACAATAATAACAACTAAGATTTGATCAGGGAGCTACATACAGCTTGTAGAAGTCTTTCATTCATGCTGATAGGAAATATCCACATAGGTGTATAATAGATAATTGATGATATTGATCTCTCTCTATGTATATATCTGACAAATCTATCCAAATTCAATCTCACTATAATATCATAAGAATTATACTATAGTTACTTTCCTCAATTAACAGATAGAACTCTGAAAAAGTTAAATGCCTTTAATAAACTACCACAACAAATAAGTGATTAATCCTGAATTCAGGAGAACTCTTCTTACTTAGTTCTAATGTTCTATGATCTTTCATTGCTGTGCTGGTGGGGTTTTGACAGATTCATCTGAATTTATCTTTAGCAAACTTTGGTTGGGTTGTCATACGATCTTTATGTAACTTTCTTTTTTTTTCTTCAAAATTGCTATTTTAAACCTCAACATCTTAGGGCACCAGTTCCACTCCACGTTCACTCTGCATTTGACCTTGTTCAGTATTTTTTTTCTTAATTCAATAATATTCAAGGGACTTAATTATCTATATCTTAATTGAAAACCTCTCTGCATCTTTAGCTGTGCCAATTTTTGCTTCTATATAGATCTCAACACCTGTCTACAAGTCTCTCCACCTGTTTCTAACATGTGTCTCTGAGAGCTCTCATATTTCTTCTGAAGGAAACTGAGTCCTAAATTCACTGATTTATTACTTTTTCTTAGTCACTTACTCACTCTAGATTCTGCCTACCACAAAGTTTCTCTCCATTCAAGCTGATCCTTCAACATTGCCTCTGTGCCATCTTCCTTTAGATGCCATCTGTGATGTCAAATGTCATCTATGACGTCAACTCTGAAGCTTGAACTTTCTGAGAAGAGCATCTGGGTTCCAGAGCTCCTACCAGGATTAATGGACCAAGTGATTCTTTGATGCATGGCCACCAGGGTCTGATGGAGAATCAAAGATACTGTTACATGGCACAAGTCCCATCTTCTCCTAAAAGCAGAACTACCAACATGCTGAAGAGAACAGATGGTGGATGATGTCCTCAAAGGAAGTTCTCTACTCTGCTACAGGGAGAGGAAGCTGCAAAGTCCTAATAGGCATTGAACTCACACCATCCTGTGATGTGGGGTCAAACAGCAGAGTTTCATGATCACCAGCGACCAGTGTTGACCAAGCCTGATAGAGGAGGAGGGAATTCAAGTTAGGAGAACAAAAGGGTGAGTGGGACAAGAGGCACCTGCCTGGGTGAAAACCATGATTCATAGCCTGTGGAGGGCAAAGCTGATCGCTGTGGATCTAACCATGGGAGGTTTCAATAAGGGTGCTGTGGACACAGAGGCAGATAGGCGGGGAAGACGACACTTAGAAAGATGTGTGCTCCACTGCCCTTTGCCCCCAGGAGAGGATGGGTATGGAGAGCGAGCAGGTGCCCATTGGGATGTGCTGGGCTGCACTTGCAGAGCCAAGGGCAGGTCCAGAGAGGAAGGCTGACATTGGTCTGAGCCAGCACGGTAGAGCAACTCCTGAGCGCGGCTCCTCCCCGCCCACACCCACCCCTGGAGACCCAGCTACAGATTAGTTCTCTCTGACAGACAGCGCCCTCTGCTGAGAAGTGGGCTTGCTGCACTCTTCATATTCAGAAAGTAAATAATGGGGAGATGAGAAAACACAATACCTGGCACCTGAGTCCTCAGGGACATAAATGATGATGTGAACCAACGTTATTGCAATTAAAAAATAAATAAAAGATCTAAAAAAGAAAGGATCCGTCAAGCTACTATCTCATTGTAGTCTGTTCCTTCCCTCTGGCTCTGACTTCTCCTACAGTGAACTCAATGTCTTTCATACAAAATAGACTCTTTTCTTTCCCTGCATCAGGAAATGTCACTACTTTTACTCTATGCCACAGCTTTGTACAGGAGGGTTACTTATTCACCCTTCACTTACAGGGAAGATTGAGGTGTTTGCCAAAAACAAAGGAAAAGATGAATAAAATTTTTGACTTGCAGTACATTTCTAATTTTGAGTTGACAATTATTTTGACATTAAGTCTCACAACATATTTTGGAATACTTGCACAAAATGCTTTCATGATGTGCTGGTCTTAACATATTTTCTAACTAAACACAGTCAAAGCGTACAGTAACACTTTACACACCTTTAGGATATTATAATCCCCTCAGTGCCCCACCACAGTTTCCAGAGTTGTCTGTAACATCTTCCTTTACTTTCCCACCACATTATCCCTCACTCCCACTCCCCCCACACATTCACTGAAGTGAGTGTCAAAGTTGCCTACACAGAATTATCACCGTTATATCCTATATAACTAGGATTTTAAAAAATACAAATAAGGTATGCAGTGTTGCTCTGGGGATGGAGATAAATGGGGTGATCTATGAGCATAATCTGCAGGGTATTTCTTTTCTTGGCATATAAAGATCAAGGACACTGACTGTGTGTTCTGAAATAGTCATAGTCATGAATGATTCATGACATCAGTAACTCAGAAGTCCTGTGTAACTTGGGGGTCAAGAGAACAAACTCTGGAGTTATGTGACATGAGTTCAAATCTCAGTTTGGAGATCTCATATGTCTGTGACTCGGTGTGCCCCACAATCTCTCTATGGTGTGCATCTACCTTATAAGGGTTGTTGGATGCACCACGGAAGGCACTGATGTGGGATGTTTGTTTCGGTTACCTAGAAAGGACTACACAGAATACTTATCAATGTGATGGCCATTCACCCATTTGTTAGGCCATAACTTTAATCAGAGAAGGCATATTTGTAGTGACATCCTCACATAGAAACAAAGGAAAGTTATTCTCTCCTATGATAGATGATGATGAAGAGTTAGATGATGAAGAGTTCGTGGCTATGTATAGATGATAGATGATGATAGATGATGAAGAGTTCGTGGCTATGTATTTAAAGAGATAAACCACAAAATAGGGTCTTCAAATATTTAAGAAAAATATTATTTTCTAACTATAATCCCCACATTTAAAGAAAGCTTATAAATATAAGGATAACACTGAAACATCATTAACTACGATGACTACACCTGGATTTGGTAAATTTTAGTCAATGTTATTGTAGTTTTTTTTTAATGATAAAATATGGTAAAAATGATCATATTGAAACTCTAATAACATATAAGCAACTTATTAGGTACTTTGTATGTTTCACTCATGGTGCCGTAGTGTTTTTACATATAATCAACTCATTTTCCAACTAGCAATCCAAGTTAAAGAGATATTATTATTTTTAGTTTACAAGTGAGCAGACTTAAGCTTAGAAGCCTAAATAAGTTGTCCATTGTCTCCCACCTAGTATGTGACAGAACTAGGATTCTCTCAAAGATCTGATGGACTCCAAGCTCCTCATAACTAGAAGAACTATTTTACAAAGCTGAAATAATATAAATTTATTCTCAATGCATCATACATGCAAATCTAATGTTTATAAAGAATGATTAAGCAGCCTATAACATTAAGATAAATACCACATTCTTTTACTCTTGCTCACTTAGTAAGAGAGGGGAACATGCTTCCCTGAATCAGTCACTTCAGAATCAAGACTTGCTGTAATGCAGTTATCAAAACACTGGTGTGGAAAATCAGCTCTTCTTCTACTGTTCACAACATGTGCAATGTTTCATAGGCTTTGTTTCTTTCTCGGGGAAGAAGAGAAAGCGAGTCTGTTTTTACCCAGACTCATCACTTGCTCTGTGTGGTTCATTTTGGTTGTTTTGTTCTAGATCAAAGCTAAGACAAAGTCTGTTACTTTGCAATCGATGTTTCTAAATGCCCTGCACGTGACCATATACCCCTGGAGAGATCATGTAGTGGTTTTAATATCTCCTTAATAGCACTGGAGGGCCAAGTGGTCATTGTCAGGCTGAAAGGGAGGTGGGCAGGGGCTCTGATATGATTGCTCTGGAAATAAGTTATGAATAAGGGCGATGCAAGGAGAGAGAAGGTGGTGTTGATTGACAGGCCATTTCTTCAGTTATTAGATGAGCGCTATATTTCAGGAAGGGAATTTCATAAACCCAGAGCAGAGTGTTGATGTTTACAAATTCTTTTCTTGATTTCTTATGAAATATTATGAATCCGGGATACTGCTTCCATGACTACCATTTTTATACATATTTGATTACTTTATATTATAATTTACAACCGAAATGTGCACAACTCAACAGCGGTAGCTGAGTTAGAATTTAGCAGGTTTATCTCTTTGTTTGGCCCTCGGCACAAGTAATAAAATTCTGGCTTTAAGTACACCATTGGGTTAATAGAATGGAGACATCTGCATTATTATATTAAAATGTTCCTCGGAGTAATAAATATAACTGACAGTGGTGCATGACTTTCTTTATGAAAAATATGTTGATAACAATATAGTCTTAAATGCTAAAGAAACTGCCGATTAAACCTTTATGTGCCTAGTTACTGTCTAAATACTCAACAGATGTCCATATTAACAGTTTACTGCTGGGGATTCCTAATAAAAGTCTTAGTTAAGAGTACATTAAAAATACTCATGAAAACACAATTTTAACCTCCCATATATTTTAATAGTGTTTCCTGTATATTATTCTAATATATTCTTTGGGGTAATGTCAGCATTTGATGTTTATGACTTGATTAAATTTTCTGCAATATGTTCTAGGGCCTCTGGATTTCAGTGTCATAGACATTTAAACATTGAGAGTGGATACTTTCCCCCTGACTCTGTGGGAGTGTTCTCAGGAGGCACTGTTAGAGATTTCTGAGTATCAGCTTCACACTCTGCTATTAGGTTCACCAGCTCTCTGGGCTTGCCTGGGCCTGTGAAATTCCTGGATCAGGAGATTCTCCATCCAAAGATGGCAAGTTCCAGCAAACCAGAGCACTTGTCACTTTGTAGGTGGATATACTGAGGGCAAAAGGAGAACTGGTTTTAACTAATATTCTGCTCATCTATGGATTTGAAACCCTATGGTATCCACCCTCAACCTTCCCAAACTATTAAGGCTCATGAATGCAATTCCTATACAGTAGCTTTCTGTGCTGTAAAAGATGAAAATTATGTGGAGTCACAAACTGGTACCAGTATCTTACATATTCTATAAGAATATAGAAGCTATGAAAACAGTAAATAGTCTCTAGCACATATCCTTTGTTGATGTATTGCATTCATGTGCACCCTTCATACTCAGAGCATGGCGATAATTTACAGTTAACACATTTTTTTTTTTTAGCATGGGCTATATACCATATTAAGTAGAAGGAACTTATTTTTCCTATGTATACAGTTCCTCAAATGATATTATCTCATAGTGCCCATTGCTATAGATCTGTGTGACATTGCACTTTTATCAACTCTATATACATTATTACCCACAGATCTTTCCTTTTTTTTTTCATTTATTGATGCATACAGAACTGGGGTACAGGCCAGAGATGCAGGGGCAGTGAGAGGATTCACCAGTTTCTTAATTTAGTTCCCTTTACAAACTAAAAATTGATGACAGTATATTTAAGTAACAGAATTTGAGACATTTTCTTACTAAATGTTTTCTATTT
>NW_004567117.1:45847844-45870584 GCF_000260355.1 Condylura cristata | reverse complement strand
CCGGGGCAGGCGGGAATCGAACTCATGCGGAAGTGGCTTTAGCTTCTCAGTGCAGTGCTTTAACCCGCTGCGCCACCAGGGAGGGCCAGATCTTTCCTTTTTTATAATGAGAATTCTATCTTGAGACTCTTAAAATCAATATTTGTATATTCCATGATGGCAAACATGGCTACTTTTAATCATCTCTCCAACTTTGTCTAGCAAGAGAGAGAGAGGAGAATTTATGTAATTAGATTAATTTACTTCTTACCTTTTGCTTTTGTTTAATGTGCAGTCCTTTAATTTTTTGAAAAGAATTACTCTTCCCTTGGGCATTAAAGATAGTACTGGAGCTCTTACTCTGCAAAACATATCCAGGGATTATCTTCTTTGAGGAATGCAAGGTAGGGTTCTTTTTGTTTTGATTGTGTCTTTCTTTTACTTAGCTCTGAGACCATTTACCTACTGAGTTACAATTATTGATTAATTACTTGCTGTTTGGCTTCTTGAGCAGAGGGATTTGGCTACTTCTCTTGTTAATAATGGATTAGGTGCTTAGTAAGAGTGGTTTGGAAAGAATGGTTAATTTGAAAATGTAAAGCTCGAGTAGATAGATGAAAAACAGGGCAATTTTCATGACCCATTGTGAAGTTAAATAATTAGCTACATTATTGCTTCACCTCCAGGGGAAGTGTTCTTCATGCATGGATTGAACTTTCATCAGGTCGGAAGTTTTTCTGTATCTGAATAGGGTAGAACTGACTTCATATTTTTCAGAATGGCCTTGATTCTGCATGTTAATTTCATTATTAGCTTGACAGAACTTAATTTAAATATACTCTCAATGATGATTGGAAAAAATATGTTGTTATTTTAGCTATGAAGACATTTAGGTATCCATGATTACTCACAGAAGTTTCTGTAAATCCAGTCAGTTAGAGGAAAGGTGTCCCATTCTTAAGCCTAGACTAAAATGGGAGGCGGATGCCATGACATGTCGATGTAATCGCAACTCACCTCTTTACACTCTTCATTTGTGTTGTAGTAACATTATTTATTAATATATAAGACTTTTGTGAAAAAGTAATAAAAGAGGTACATTATTAGAGATAACAAAGTTTAACATATCATTGGAAGACAAAGTGCGATAACATCCCTCCGATATTTGAATTTCATTGAAAACATGAAGATGTGTGCAGCTAGTATCTTAGGAGTGTGTTCTATTTTCAACAGCCCAAGTCAAATCTGTTTGTGTCTTATCTATAAACTAGGATACAACTTACCCTGCTGGATCCATATTAATCACTTACCAGATATTAAAAGTCACTGATGTGTAAAACAGAACTCAAGAGTAAAAATCTTCTGTTATATAAGTCATAAAAATACTACAAATATATAATTCATGCAGACAGTAAAATGTCTTTGATCAGTTTTTATTGAATCTTTCATAAAATAATAAAATTAACCTTCCAAACTATCCTCCTTTATATTTTTATGATGATCTCAAATGAAATGGCCAAAGTTCACCAAACCATGGCCAAAAGTAATGACTCTGATCGCACATCCATTACACAGGCCACTGCATTAACTCTGGAGCCCAGAACCCCGCCTCTGTCCGTCTCCCCTGGTCATGCTGAGCTCACTCCTCAGTGCAGTTTTGCTGGTTACTAGAACAATAAATCAGCCCCTGCTCTTATTTGCTGTTACTAAATGCTATGGTGTTGTCTCCTTGACATCAGCACTGGGGAAATAATTTTCCCTGGTATTGTGATTTTTACATGCAGTGTAAAAATCTTGCAGGTAAATGTTTGCACATGATAAAGAGCAAGTAAACACAGTGTCATTTTGCATGAGATAATCTCATAATCTAGAAAGTATTGGGGTTGCAGTCGTGATGTGAGTCTAAATGATTTGCTCAAACCTATCAGCTTTGGGAGTGATTTTTATTTCATTTTTTGGACTTTGATTTTAAATCAAATCAAGTGCTTTTAAGCTGTAAAAGGGATTGCATATACCTTAAAGTCTTGGAAGTGCAGAGTCATCTGCTCTTGGGATAGGGCATGGGTATCTACCCATGGTTCTTGTAGGGAATTGATGTGTTTATGAGGAGAAGCTCTGAGATTGCCATAGCTGTGGCTGAGGATGACTCTCATTCTTCTTGGCTGAGAGTACATTCCTGGTCTGACACTAGTCTAGAGGGGCAGCTGTTATTGGCAATAAGGTGCTGTCTGACACACCGGTTGTTGTGTGCTCAATTTATTAAAAATTAAGCCATGCAGCAGTGATGCAGGATTTGTAAATGTTTTGTACTGAGTAAGTTATTTCATAAGAAACATTTTCTATGTGTGAGAGTAAAGTGAACTCTTCTAGATGTTCAAGCTCCCGCTTCTGACAGAGAAGTTAAATAAAGAGCGACTGGGAGTATGTCAACACCCAGCATATATGAACTCATTAACCAACTGAGGATCTTGACAGAATGTCTATTAATTGGTTCACTGATCAATTCTGCTAGAAACGATGACTCGTGAAATTTGGGGCTTGGTGACTGGAGTCTTCAGATAAAATGCAGCAACATGGAGTCTTCATAACAATTAGCAGAGGCTCTGCTGGCTCTGCCCTGCTCCCCCAAAGGCTTCTGCTCTCCTTATCATTGAAGAGAAAGCAGTGAGGTGGGTTTTTTCATAGTTGCCAGCAGGGAGTTGAGTCCAGCTCTCAGTTCGGCTGCTTACTTTTCACCTGGGAGTCCGTTACAGACAAGATGGAGACAGGTTGCCTCAAAGTAGGTTCCACAAAAGAACAGACTGTGATAATGGAGTAGGCAATGTCATGTGTGAACCCCAAGGGGTGGACTCACCTGCACCAGGGGGGTCAGGGGGAAGAATGGTCACGTGGAAACCAGTGCTCCATCCCCAGAAGGAAGAAATAATATCTTGAAAGACCAGGCAATCCTGGTGCACAGAATGCGCTGAACCTATGGTAAATTTTATTCTTGCAAGTGGCAAGAAAATACTGGAAGTTCATGACAAAAAGATAAATGAAAGAATTGAAGAGAATTAAGAGCCTTATTCAGCATCACATAAGGCGGAAGTAAAACCAAGAGACTAAGAAAACCCGATTCTCAATGTCTCATAAATTATGTTTTAAGGCATCTAATTTATGAGACATTTAGCTCCTAAATATCTCATGTTAAACTGTGCATAAAATTATATTCATGGGATATTTTTCATGAATAATAATTTCATGAAGTTGTTTGTATATTTTACAAAGGACAAAATTGTCAGGTCTTCAAAGGGCCTTTGGTGCCTTTCTCCCTGTTGAACTTGGGTTGCCAAGCATTAGATGATCCTCGGGAAGCAACTTACAGAGGTAGATTTCCTCATAAATTTACTGTGCTGTACCCACTCATCACAGTTGTATCAGACTCAACTGCTACCTTCAGCTGCCCTCTGCCATGAATATAAAATCTGTATCTCTAAAGATGCATTTTGATACTTGGCTATAAGTGGGCTTCAATTACTGCTATAGATCCTGCTATTCAAATGCCCAACAAAAAAGCCAAAATTTGCATCTATCGACATATTCGCATCCCTTTAAACCACTTAACATATGAAAATCAACTCCAAATGCCACTGATTCTATTAAGATGGGATTCACAAATAATGTGTCTATACCACCAAGAATCAGGTTTAATACATCTGAAAGAATTCTACACTTGCTCTTAGCCAAATGGATGAGATGCGACCCACATGGCGCGGCAGACCTCTCCTGAGCCGTCCACTGCTCCCCTCAGCAGTGTGCTTCGTCAATCTGGCTGTTCTGCTCCCCACTCTGTCTCTGGGGAATCCTCTCACACCTCTGGCCTGTACCCCAGTTCTGTATTCATAAGTAAATAAATTTAAAAATTTTAAAGTGAGGGCCTGAGGGTCTTTAAATATATCAGTAACAAATGTCCATAAATTCAAAAATGGTCCATAAATAAAGTTCAATTTCTGTGAACTTTTGAAATAGTTTTTAGATGTGCTCTTTGGAATCTGGAATTATTTTAAAAAGCTAGCCATGTCCTCTAGTTCCATAGTTGTTGAGAGCGAAGTGAATACCACATGGGACTCCCTGCACTTCACAAGAGCTAACATCTCACCTAGAGCAGACGTACAACATGAGTACTGTGAAGAGCCCCAAAGAGGTGCAAGGACAGCAAAGAATGAAGATGGCTGGTTTGGCAGGAAGACACTGAGCCCAGAGTGCGAACATGAGCTTGTGCCGCCTCGACAGTCCGTCACTTCTCCCTGATGAAACTGGTTCCATAGCACGTGACTGTCAACAGTGAGAGAAGGCCCTGCCTGCCTGGGTACCTAATAAAATAAAAAAAAGATCACTGTGCTGATTTATTATTGAACCTTATCTGAGTCCAAATCTTAGTAACAATGAGAAGAAGGTTCCTAGAGTGACTCTGGGCTGAGTAGTTTGTCTTGCATCATTACGTATGTAGGTGTTTATGCATGTTTTGAGTGTGTGTGTTCATCAGTTACATTTGCAAAACTAACTGGTTGCTTTTTAACCAAAGGAACTTCACACTCGTCAACATTAACTATAAAAAGTGTTTCTCCCCAAAAGAAAGTCCGCTTTGATGACAAATAACATTGTCAGGGTGCCTGTGATCGTTGAGTGTGTTGCCAGCTTTCCACTCATACTGTGTCATTGAACTTGAAAGACATTCGGGAGGCAGATGTTATTATTCCCCTCATATTAGGGGACAAGGGACAGCCATGGAGATGCTAGCCACTTACCTGGTCTCACACGCTGTGTGCAGGTGGGTGCTTTCCACCCACAGGGGGGAATGAATCATGGTCACTAGATTTTGCTGCTTCTCATATTGTTTCTCCAAAGAAAGATACATATAGCTAAATCTATCCTTTTGCCTTGATTTATGTTTATAACAGACACATTTGGTTTATTTGTTATCCATTTAAATGTCAAACAAGTACATCAAAATTTACTTTGCGATTACAAAATGGATGATTCACACATGGCCAGTCTAAAAAGACTGAATCATGTTCCTGTTTCTTATAATTACAAATATCTCAGTAGATACATTAATTTATTAAGAAATTTCTATTGCCGTGGAAACAAAGCTCTGGTAAGACCCCCCCCCCCCTTATTCTGTCTACAGAACCATGCATATCTGACAATTTGGGGAACCGTTAATGTTTAAATTTCTCCCACTGTACCACAGATATCCTTTCTGCTTTACAAAGGATGAAATCATAAAAAGTACCTTTTGGAAAACCAGTTTTAACGTCAATGCATTTTAATGGATTATTAGCAGGCCGAGGGGGCTTTTGGGTTCAGTTTGGGTAATTTTTTGGCAGTCTCACAACATATCGATGGCATATTAGTTTGGGACTTACATATACAGCCTTCAAGTTCTAGGTGCGCTGGGAGCCCTGGGAGCCGGAGTGGGTACCCAAGATGTAGGGAGTTCAGCCCCCCTGGACTTGAGTTGGCTGGAGCAGGCTGCACAGTGAATGTGGAGCTGTAAGAAACACGGCTGCCTGGAGCCCTCTCCCAGCGGACGGATTTGGGACTAGGCTGGGGCTTTGGGCGTTTGAAAATGCTACAGATTTTGGGGTGAAGCCAAGGCTCAAAACCACTGCTGGAGAAGGGAGTTAGTGCTCCTGTCGAACCCCCCAACCCCCGCCGGGACTGAGCCACTTTCGGTAACAAAGCCGAAATCAGAAAATCAATAAAAAACTTACTAATCCAAAACCAAATCTTTGAGTAAATGAATTGTGAGGCATTTATATATAATTCAGGCAATAAACCACAAGATTTGTCCCTGCTTCTGGTTTCATGGAACAGATGGAAAACATTGGTAGATTTGGGTAAACGAAGTAAAACACAGAATGGATCTTTTCAGTGTACTCCTTGATTATTTACATGGTTTGGAGGTTCAAGTACAGCTCTTTGGAGGGACGTTGCTGCTAAAGATGTCATGAGGACACCCCCAGAACCCAAAGTCCTTTGCGAAGTGAGAATCCTTCCCACAGACCCAGCTCTCTGGCCCCTCAGGGCCCTTCTCTCCTGTTTAACTAGTGGTTAAGGAGGGAGCAGGACACTGACTGGGGACAGGAAAGCTGCCTCCGTGCCCGAGGGTCTCCCTCTGGCGTGTTCTGCTCGCCAACTTACATGCCCAGCAGGTATGGGGGGGGGGCGCAGCGAGAGATCCCGGAAGCCAGGCCACAGGCGGACTCCAGAGAGCGCTGCAGGCGTCTCCTCCATGCCCGCAGCGGCCCACAGGGGAGCAGTGCCTGGGCAGGGGTCCTGGGGCGCGTGGATGCGGGGTCCGGCTGTGATCTCCTCAGCTGGCCTCCCACTAGTCTTCCTCAAGCACCAGGAGCCCCAAAGCAAACCTCCCATCCCTGTGCCGCGAACGCAGTCGCCCCTGGCCCGGGGTCTCTTTTCATTCCATTCATCTGGGGGTCCTCTCTTCTCTTTCCCGAAATATGTATTTTTATTTATGTATAACAGAAACGGGGCGTAGGTCAGAGGTGGGGGGTGAGAGGAGCCACCTGAGAGACAGGAGACAGACCCAAGAGCAGAACAGGCAGATCCACTGAAATCCCCTGTGAGGGGAACAGTGGGGAGACAGGAGAGGGGTCTGCGCCCTGTGGGTCAGCCCTGGCAGGATCACAATCAGGCTGGAAGTGGTAAGTGCGGAGACTTAAGCCCACGGCCACCAGGGAGGCCCGGGAGTCCTTCTTGGTGAAGCCTTTCTTACCCCTTCGGGTTATAGTGGCTCTGTCCCTCATGCCCCCAGCACCTATCTTTGGAAGGCTTTGAAGCAGTGATGACATTCTTCTCCCTGGCATCATGTGCGACTTAACTCCACTTCATTGTAATATTTATGGTTTTCTTTCACCCCCACGGACAAACTGTCTGCACCCTGGCGGCAGAAAGGACAAAGCTGTCAGCACCAGTGTCTCCCCAACACACCTCTCACTGGTCATGGCTCCTGCAGGCACTAAGTGATGTCTGTGCAAAGCAGGTGCCCAGCGACAGGCGACCACGTGGCCTGCAGAGGCACTCTGTTTTGGAAATTCGGTTCATTTTATTATTGAGGTGATGTTGGTTCACAGCACCATGATTTAGGGGTGTGGCCTGAGCCCTTTTCACAGGTGTATTTCCACACCCCAGGTGGTGTCGTTGAAACTGGTAGAAAAGAGGCCCGGGAGAGAGGATGTGTCTGAAGCCTGGTGGGTGACAACCACCATCTTGACCTGGCAGCCAGCTGCGGGGAGGGGATGGGGGAGAAGGAAGTTGTCTCCGGTGAGTGCCCCGGGGCTGCACCCACGTGCTGTGCCACACATGGAGACTTGAGTCCTGCGCTCACGTGCCACAATGGGGTCTGTGTGCTGGGAGCCCGGCCCCTCCCGCCGCTGTCAGAGTGGGGCTGTGATGTGACCCCGGAGGTGGATCATGCCTCTGGGCCCAGCCTCCGGCCACCAGAGAGGTCCCTTCAGGCCTGGACTTCAGTAACGTTAAGGGTACCTGCAGGCAGAGTTCCAGTCCCGGGTCACCTGCCCGCCCCCTGTGGTGTAGGCGACAGATTCTCTCGTGTTTACTATGGACAGCGCGCAAGTTGCTGATATTTGATCATTTTCTGACCTCCACGATCAGTGCGGTGAGGCTAAGTCTAAGAAGGATAGATAATGTGCACATTTACATAGAGGATGGAAAATACCAAGAAAGTTACAGAATATAATAATAATTTCAAAAATGAAAAATAAGTCTTTAGTGGGTCTCAAACTCGGAAAAAAGTCATCCATTTGAGAACTTCCAAATAGATTTTTTCAGGACATTCTTTCATTTAGATTAATTTTCACTTTTACATGATCTCTTTTAAGATACTGTTTAATGTCTAAGCCTCTGAAGTGCCCTCAGTTTCGCCTTCAAGGACACACACTTGATATTTCGGGCAATGTGGTGACCATATGCAGAATCCACTTCTGTTTCTGCCTCAAAAACCCACAATAATCCCTGAATAAAATTCTGGTATTTGCTCTTTGCGCCTGATCATTTCCCAACAAAGGAACATTAAAAACCACAGCCTGTATCTGTGGCGCAGCCCCCTGTGAGGGTGGCCCGGGAGCAGGGCCCAGCCAGCCTTCTCCTGGCCACGCTGCTTCTCTGTGTCCTGTGGGGAAAGGCAGCTTGCATTGAAGTAGGTCTTTTAAAATTGCACTATTGAACACCAGGCATAATTATTATCAGTAGCCTTCCCCAAGTTAGATTTGATTTCCAATAGGGTTGACGAGGAATTCAACTAGCATCTTTCAAAGCACTGGGTGTTTGCAGTGGGAAGTGGCACCCTGGCTTGGGTGTCGCTCTATATGGCTGCTAATTTGTCGGCCCAAATATATTTCCACAACCAAATCTGCCATGCAAGTTGCACAGTGCCCAGCTCAATACGTGAGACAATCGCAATTCAATGGTATATTCAAGTAAGATATTTTGTTCAAGATAGGTTGACTTTCTAAATGATGAATATGTTATTCTATGTAGCTCTCCATCAGTGTGTCCCCAGTTCGTGGGAGTTCCCAATTCCCAGGGTTTAGATGCTCAAGCACTTTTCTTAAAACTGCTCTAGAAATCTTGCCTCTCTTAGGATATGATGACAATTTGATCGATTACATTGTTCTATTTTGTAAGTAATGAGCTGATAAGCTTACTTGTGCACAAATCTTTTAGTTTTTCAGAAAAAATTTACGTTCGAGTAAGTTGAATTATCAAGTCAGAAGTTATGAACATAAAATTAATTTGTGTATGAAGTATACTTAGCTCTGATGAAACTTCCAAAGAAGAGATCTATTGAGCTATGGTCTGTGACCACAATGTAATAAAATTAAAAATTAACACTAATAGAAACACTAAATAAACAACTAATTAAAGATAAAAAGTTGGACATTAGCAATATGAGAATGTTAGCAATGTCTGAAATGTGATTTTGACTATTATCTGAAAACCAGAAAATTGAAATATTATTTAATTCATGAAAGAGGTAATTGTTAGCAACTGGAGCTAAAATCCGTAAATTAAAATTGAAGAATTAGTATTGATCAGTGCAGTTAAATGTTGGCATTTTAAATAGTATTGGATTGGGTGATCACTTTCCATTTATTTTATTTACTTTTTCATTTCCAGTGATGTATATGAGGTAATATTGATTTACAGCACTGCATTTATTTTGGGGTTGAGATTCATACCTCCCACCTTGCACCTTCTCACAGGACTCACCCATCCAGCCTGACGACCTCCCTCACTGTTCATTGATTCCCCCTGACCTTGTGTCTCTCTCCTCTCCCCTCGCTGTAGCCTCTGCTGATAGGTTCAGAGGTCTCTTCTGCATTTTTTGATTTGTAATGGAAAACCAATGGATGATCCAAGAAGAAACAATTGATAAGCCAGACTTCATTACAGTAAAACCTCTGCCCTGGGTCACTTTTAGTGTCAAAACACTGAAAGAAAGCCAAAGACAGAAAGTATTTTACAAAGGTAGATCTAGTAGTGGAGTGCCTAATCATTATATGAAGAACACTTAGACCTAACAATAGCAAAACAAGCAACTGACTCAAAAGTGGGACAAAGATCTTAGACACCTCACTAAAAAAGATGTACAGATAGAAGATAAACATATGAAAAGATGCTCCCCATCATATGTTACTAGGGAAAAGCAAATTTTAAAAAATGGGATATATCGTTACTCACCAAGGGAACAGCCGGACCTAGATGCAGACAGCCCCAATTTTGGCAAGGCTGGGAGACACAGGGGTTTGACCCATCACTGAAGTGAATACACATGTACAATCCACCACTTGGGAAGACAGTTTGGCAGCTCATTACAAAATGAAGCATACTTTTTCCTTCAATCTAGCAGTTGTGCTCTTTGGCATTTATACAAGAGTTGAACACTTAAGTCCATATAAATACTAATACACTGATGTGTAGAGCAGTTTGGGCACTTGGCTAAAACTTGGAAGGCACCAAAATGCTCTTCAGTCGGTGAGTAGATAATAAGCTGTGGCCCAAGCACACAGTGGGACATTATTCATGCTACAAAGGACCAAATTATCAAGGCATGGGGAACATGGAGAAACCATATTATTATGTAAAAAATGTCAATCAGAAAAGGCTGTGTACTGTAGAATTCCAACTATTTGACTTTCTAGAAAAGTAATACTATGAAGACAGTAGAGCGATTAGTGTTGCCAGAGAGGGGTGAGAGCAGAGGATAGAGGACTTCTAGTGAAATTACTCTGTCTGATACTGAAACAGTGGCCACGTCATTACACAATCATCTACAGTGGTAAAATATACAATAACGATGCAAAAAAATCTAGAAATTCCTCTTACATTTTAAAAAGAATGATGTGGGCTGATCACTGATGTTGGAGCTCAGCTGTTTGGCTGGGCAATTTTATTTTGTGTTTGTTCATTTATTTTGTCTGAGAAATCTGAAATTTACAACAGGTATTGTTTTTCTCATACCTGCTTACAGAGACATCTGCCAAAAATAGCCGATGGTTTAATTGTCATTTTTTGGTGTACCTTCCACATATCCATCACTGAGGCTTAACATGGTCCCCACTGATGGTCACCACTGAAGTCCAGTCCTGTCCTTCACTCTAACACCTTCCCTTTGTCCTCACTTACCCACCTCTTCCCCTCCCTTCTGTTAACTACGAATTGGTCTTATTGTTTAAAAACCCATTTGTGTTTTATTTCATTCCTCTGTTTGTTTTCTATATTCCACACATGAATGAAGTTACTTTTGTTAGAATGACGATGACCGAAAGACAAGAGGCAACAAGTGCTGACAGGATAGGGGGACGGGGGTGCCCTGGAGCACTGGTGGTGGGGGAGGGAAACTGATGCAGCCATTACGGAAAGTAGCATGGAGACTCCTCAAAACACTAGAAATAGAAGGCCCATGTGATCTAGAGTTCCCACAACTGGGTCTTTACTAAAAATTACAAAAACACTAATTCATAAAAAAAAAAAAAATCTGCATCTGAATGCTTACCACAGCACTATTGACAATGGCCAATAATTGGAAACAACCCAAGTGCCCACCAATAGGTGGACGGATAGGGAAGACACTGTTGATATACACAGTGAGATACTACGCCTCTATTTAAAAATTAAGATGAAATTTTCCATTTGCAATGACATGATTTAGAAGAAAAAAGTCAGATAATAATAAACTTTTCATTGAAGAATACTGAAAAATAAGTTAGTGCTCTGAAAATTTCTCACTGTTTTGCTGTAGACAAAGACATTAATGATTTCCGCAGTCTTTGAGTATCTAATCCTGGTCTTTGCCATTTCTGCTTTAAAGCTTTGTTTCTTATATACTGAGCTGATGTTTCTACCATCTTGAAACCAGTGCTTTTCTATTGTAAGAGCTGACAAGTGGGTGCTGAGTTAGTGGGTGCTGAGTGGGGGAGCTGTGGATTTATGTATACAAGCCATTGAATGTGTATCTCTAGAATCCCATGACATTGTTTCTGACTAATATAATTATCCAGTGGAAAAAATTATAATAGTTGATTTCAGAAAAAACAACAGTCTACCCTCTTTCAGTCTGAAATTCAATTTTATTCTGGCTTAATCCCAGAATATCTGGCTTATTACACTATAATAGTTCACAGCCTTGAAGTGCCTACTTTGGCCTGACTATCTCTGGTGTAAAGTCTTTGTGACAGGTTGTGCAGAAGAAAGGTTGAACGACAATGGGACCCTCAGAGTTCATTCACATTCACTCTTACCCTATCTCAGAAGAATTCTGTTACTAACTGAACATGTTGAAGATCTTCCAAAATGAGACTTTCATAGACCTACCTAACATCCTTGGTATGACTCGAGAAAGACCTGAATCATCAGGAAGAAAAAATCAAGATATTTATTATAGTAGAAGTGGTGACACTCATTGGCCAGGGAACTTGGCTCATTGTTGCAAGGTAATTATCATCATGACCATATACTTTATCTTAAACTTATCTTAAAATTATGAAGTTAATTTATAGGTTTTGGGCTACAATAACTATTCCTATAAACCAACTTGAAATTTATAAAAATCAAATGCTGTAAATTCACAAAAATGGGTAACTATATATGAAAATACCATGACTGAGAGTACTTTTTAGAAGATCTTAAGTAACAGGAGATTTACCTCTTTAAAATACAAAATATATTTATCATAATCTATATTGAAGCCGAGTCAATTACTGTCAAATTCAGCAACTACAGTACTGAAGTGGTAACACACAAAAACAAAGTTTATACAATGGTTTACCCATTTTCACTTAACAGGGAAGTAAACAGGGGCAAGAAAATTTATTCAGTGAACAATTCGATGTCTTTAATTGACTGACAGATTTAACTCAGATTTATAATCACTATCGAGTATCAAAATTACAAAATACCTGTCACTAACTTTCTCCTAAGATCACTAGGTGGGATAATTGTAAAGTAGTCTTGTTCACACATGTTCACGTAACGAAGAAATTAGTGTTTCGATTTCTCCTTCTTTGTGGCAATTTACACAGCATTAGCTCTAAAGCGACTTTACTAGTGAAGCAATTTCTTTGGCACTCAACCCAATGCAATTAGATTTTTCTTCTAGGAATACTGACAACCTTTATTACTAAGTAATTAGCCTATAATGTAATATCAAATATTTTTAAAATCAGTCACATGATCTGATGTTTAGGACCTACGTTAAAGTCTTAACACTTACAATGAAATGGAAGGAGAACACATTCACAGTCCTAATTTAAATTCTGTTATGAGGTTATATTTTCTAAACCAAGAGCAAATTTTGCATTTATTACAAAAGAAAATATGTGTTGTTCTTTGAGAATAATATATAACTCCTCTGAGTGCCATTTATAAAATCTAATAAACTCCTGTGTAGTACTTGTAAATCAGCATAAAGCTGACATTACCCCAAAAGACTGATATGATTTTGCATAACATGAAGAATATTTAGATCAACCTCTGGGCATTATTTTGCATATAACTTGTATATTTTTATATGGATATGTAAAATTCAAATTACTAATCAACTTTAAAAATTCAATTTCTGGAAAGTAGGAATGTGAATGATCTATTTATTTACCATTAAATCATTTATCCAGCATATTACTTCAAAAGGAAAATCATCTTAATTCATTATTCTGCCTCTTAATTATAAATAATTGTACAAATGTTACATATTGGTCACCTTATCAATCATTTTGTAGAAATGCGTTGACTTAGGAATATATGATAATATTTTTAATGTTACAAAATTATCCTAAATGACATTACAAAGCATTTCCATATGCAGTGACTCAGGAATCCAAATACAGACCTTGAGGGGAAACTTCCAGGACCAAGTCACAGAATCTAAATCTAATGCTGATGATCTTCAGTGAGCTGGAACTTCCAGGTAGGAATTTATGCGAGGCCAAAAAGCCAGACAGATACCTTTAATTTTGAACAGGACAGGCTTTGTTCAAAATCTAAACGAGAAAATGATTTTATTATACACAAGTAATTTTTTGGTCAAATAAATCCTATCAGTTAAACTTGTTAATTTGCCTACAAGACATAGCCCTTCAAATGGCCTTATTTCATCTATTCTCTTGATTCTAAGACAAAGGGAAATATAAAAACTTTTACAACTTTTTGAGACCAAAGTAGAGTAAGAGACTATGTGCAAAAGAAAAAAAAAATAAAATAAAAAGGGACAGCTAGAACCAGGAGAGGGACACAGGTTTTGAAGTCCATGGACGGAGGGATGGGAAGTTGAGGGGCCCAGTATAAATGTGCTGAAGCGGCCCAGCCAAGGTCCACCCAGAACTGGCTGTGTTTTGCTGAGAGTTGACCGCATGTTGGTGGGCAGATTTACATAGACTTCTCAGGAGACATCTCATGACATCACATCTTGACACCTGTGAAGGAAGCCTACTGTCACCCGCTCAGGGTTTCAATGACTGGTCTTGTAGCTATCCCAGTACAGCCTCCCTCATAGATGCTTCCATAGGTTCTTTAGGAGGGACCCTTCACCTTGGCCATGCCCATACAAAGGGGAAGTGACCTGGGGATATGCACACAACTTGGGAGATGGCAGCTGACAATACTCAGTGAGTCTGTTAGGGAAGCCTCATAAGATGTTTACAGGGGGTTCAAGTGGGGTTTATTATTACCCAGCTAGGAGATGGTTAGCATTAGGTGGCCAACAGGACCTTCTTCACCACCAATCCATCAATGAAATGACGTCTCAAAACCACCAAAAGCACTTCAAAGGATCAGGATTGATGCCTACCCATTGCCTCTAACTTCCATGAATTAATTGCTTATTAGCAGATCTCAGAAATATAGATAGGACCCAGAGTTCAGGAAAGTCAAACATATTAGATGAGAGGATTAAAACGACTAAAATCAGCATCCCCAAAGTCTGGGTTATACTTTCCCTGACAGTGCATTTTGTGGTCTCTATGACTTTTGGTTTACTAAGAGGAGACATTCCCTTGGTAAAGCTAACAGTTGACATTCTCACACTCACCGTATCCGGTGGCTGGGGCAGCCCAGAATGGAGGTGGACACCTTTCTAGCCAAGTTGTGCTGCTAAGTCCCTGGTCTGCTGCTTTCTCACCATTTCTCTTTACTTCCTCAGTTTCTATGTCAAAGAACTCATCTTTAAAATGGCCACTGGGTTACCTCCTTACCTAATGAGGCTGTTGTGAAGATTAAGTGATACGGTTTTTCTCAAATCTTAGAAAAGCACCTAATATTTAGTCAAATCTAGGAAAAGAAAGAAAACCATTTTCTTGCCAACACTGTGTCCCTCTTCAGTTAAGAAATAATGACAGTGGCTTGCACAGTTCTCACTTGCTACAGATGTCCTGGGGATAGAAAGGGTCAACTGACATTTTGCTCTCAGTGTCCTGATGCTGGACAGATGTTAGTTAGAGCACCAGGGAGTATCTGGAAATGCCAATTGAATACACTGTTGGTATAGAAGTTAGTGAACTAGTGCTTTATTGTTTGTAGTTACAAATGTGATGTAGAGCTAAAATATAACCATGCATGTTAACCATGTTTTTCTACAATAAAATATAACCATGTTTTTATACAATAAAAAACAACAGCATCATGACCAGATCTTCATAAAGTTGCTGGTTGTTTTCTTAAATGTAGGAAAATCAGAAGATTTAATATCTCATGATAATGAAACATATGGAAGAAATTCAGCAATTCTTTCAAGTAGATCCTAATAGCTTTTTTTTAATGAGCTTTAAGCATTATTAAATTAGACTGCAGTATATTTAATTAAGATGATCTGTATTATTATAATGCTTGTGGTGCCATTTGGGCTACTCGCATGGGTCTGCTCTGTCTGTCCATCAGCTGACCTGATTGTCCATCTTTTTGTCTTTATATGAGCATGAAGCTAAGAGACAAGATACGCGAAACTGTTCTGAAATAATTTTTGCTCTTTCTCCTTTTAACTTTTATTTCATGAGTAGTCTTATCAAGAATATGGATCATTTGTATAGTAAAAGTTAAAGATACTTTTTCATTTGGAAAGGAAAATACAGACAAGGAAATGTAACACTGGAATCATCAGTCCAAATGGAAACAAATTTACAGTATGATTAGATTATACAGCGCCCAAAACTTAGAATCAAGAATGTTGCTTAACATTCATTTCCATAAGTATGCATGGATGATTCACCTCCAGCTGATCTTGGGCTCTCTGTCTGTTCTACATGCCATGATTAAGATTATGACATTATTACTATTTACCATTAGTCTCTCAGAACTGATCGCTTTCTGCTTGGGTAGTCCAGCATTAATATGAAACATGTTTAAAATATGTTGAGAGGTCTAATAGTTTTTCTTAAAATGTGAATGTGTTTACTTATGTTTTGTTTGTAAGGGAAGGATGAAAGAGAAGATAGTAGTTGGGTGTGTTGAGCGATCCTGTTTCTCTGCCACAGATTTCTCTGCCACAAACCAGCCAAACCAGTTCTGGTGGTCTGTGCCTGGACCTTGGCCCATGCGGGCATGTGGCTGAGCACCTGGCTCATCTCTGTTCCAGCTGTGCCCCTTTTTGGAAAGAAACTCAGATTCTTGACTGCAGACAGTTGGGTGACATTTCCACACATATCTTCTTCTTTCAGTCTTTACTCTAAAAGCTCTACTCAAAACTATACATGCTTACTTCCAAATACATCAAGTTGTATACATTACATATCATAGCTTTTGTACAGCAATCATACCTTAATAAATGAATTAGGGGGGAAGCATGTGAACCCCTTTTCTAGGTAGAGAATCAAAACCCTCTGAGCACCCCGGATTCCCTGGATGTCACTGTCATGTGTCTCATTCCTGATTTCCTTATCTCCTCATGGATCCTCTTTCTGTCTTCAGCCCTAGTCTACCACTGTCTGGATTTGGTAACCGAAGGAGGCTTTGTTGTTTTGCCCTGATAGAACTTTATAAGCAATTGCTCCCTCTGCAAGAGAACTCGTAATCTCCACAGAGATTAGAGATTAAACTCATTAATAAAAATAAATCTTATCACTAGGCAATTTAATCCACACAATGAATCATTTTTCAGTTCTTGAAAGAACTAACCAATGACATCGATTCCCTATTATTAGTTACCATTTTTACAAACATAGCCATTATTTTCAACATTGAATTCTCATTTCCCTTGATTTAACTCATTTTTCAAATATTCAGGACAGACAGATGTTTTAGTGGCTATGTCAATACCCACACAGCAGACATGCGAAGTGTACCACCGCTTACTCATAGCGCAGGTGTAAACAGCCTCTGTGCCGTCGAGTCTTGTGAAAGGAAAGCCAGTTCAGTCAGCGTAGAGCACTGCGGCTCTTGCTTATACATAGTATGACAGTTATTATTGTAACTTTATCCTTTAACTTTGGCAATAATGAAGCACATGTGCATAACTGAAAAAATGACATTCCAGCAAAAATAATCCTGACGTGGTTCATTGTCAGGAAGTCTAAAATGGCTCACTGATATTATGCTGTTCTCTATCAGCATTGTGTATTTCAATGCAAGTCTTTGAATAATACCAATTACAGAGACATTCCTGTCTCCGTTCAAGGGCCTTCAGGTCGCAGACGACATGTTTACCAGGTGTCGTAATTAAAATGAACATTTTATAATTGAATATTCTGAACAGAAAAATCTGTTACCACTCTAACTGCCTTTGGCAGAGAAATCATTTGGTAGATTCATTTGCACTGAGTGAATCTTAGGAACTGGAGGTGTTTACAAATAATGATCAGGATTCTTTACATTAGCTTAGTGGGCTATTGTTAAAAATACAAATGCACAATAGTATCGGAATATTAGGAAAATGATTTGAGGACAGATTAGCTGTAGAGTTTCTTAAAATCATGTTTCCTTTCTTTTTCTAAGGTAAGTGATCACTCCCAGGTGAACTTTATATCAAGGTTTCCAGTGCGCCAGAAACACTGTCAGCTAGGAGTTGCTGTAGTAGCTGTCGCTGGCTTCGCTCTCCTCCTGGCCCAGCAGCATCTGTTATGAGGTTGTCATCTCAGCATACAAATGCTCTCCGTGGAATCGATATTGGCTGCCTGTATTAGTGAGGTGAGCTATTGACAGATATGCAGTGAACCCAGGATGCCTGTCACTTTGCATGGCCGCCTCAGGTTCCAGTACTTTATCAGTGCCATTTCAGTCCTGTACGGAGTTTGCCTCAGATCACTCTGTTTGGGGGAAGGATCACTACCTATTATTTTATCACAACCATGGAACCCATCGCAGTAAGAGCCACACTGGATTTGCACAAAAGTGAAAGAATCCAAAATACGTCCATTACTTGCAAAGGGGAGAAACATTTGTTGAAGATTATTTAGAGAAATCTAAAAAAAAAAAAAAAATCTAACCATAGCATGGAGCAATGAATGCTAGTCTTGTCATGGTCCTCTCAACAATGCCCAATCCATTCTGACACTCCACTTGGGTCAACACAGCTTGACTTCCACCAGCGCTACAAGGCTGAAATTTCTCAAAAGTCAACACTGCATGAAACTTGCCCTAAATGGGAGCTCTTTGGTGGTGGAATTGAGTTTGAAGATACATCTGTTAATTTCAGAGCACCTCACCCTAACACAGGTTCTCAGCAGGGAATCTCTCCAGGCTCTGATTCAGTCCTGTGCTCACCACTAACATGGCTAATAATTATCATCATCATGACTAGTATTGGAATATACATTCTGTTGAATTGTTGTGTGGGTGGTTCCATACAAATACCTACTACATATTTTAACAACCACACAGGGCAGTACATTTACTAGCCAGTGAATCTCTTGCACAATTCCAGAGGGATAATTTCACTCAAAAAATATAGCTGTGTTGTAGGTGGTCCCGGTTTTACTCTGCAGCAGCTCAGCCCCAGCAATCATATAAAGTAAATATAGCATTTTGCAGAGAGGTCAGCTGAGACTCAGAAGTTTAAATATTTGCTGCAAGTTCACATATCTAGCAAACGGCGTCTTGAGCACTGCCTGCTTAGCTTCAGCACTGTTTGATATAATTAATAGCTTGGAAAGAGTTTCTTCTTGCTCCTTTAACAAATCTGTGGGATAGGATGGCTCCCCCCTGGACACACATTGCCTTACATTTCTGGAGATCAGAAGTCTCACGTAGCATGACAGGCTGCGGGACTTCTGGAATCTTTAGGGGATCAGTTCTCTTGCCTTTTCCAGCTCCCTGAGGGCAGGGACCCCTTGATTCAGGTTCCATATGATTCCAATCTCTGCTCCTTTGCTGGCTCCTGCTTCTCTCTTTCACTTGCTACGAAGCTGTTGGATCTATTGTGCCCACATTGACATTTGAGGATAATCTTCCTATTTCAAGGTCATCTGAGCAGCAACTGTAATTCCATCTACAACTTCCAAGGCTCGTCGCCATGAACCCTCACAGGCTCACATCTTCTGGGGACTCGGGTGTGGACCCCCTGGGCAGAGAGCATTAATTTGCCTAGCACCATTTCTAGTTACATTGAAATGTGCTTGCTTTCACAATGAATGTATTAGTGATAAGAAAGGTGGCCTACAGGGTTGAATCCCAACAATTAGCTAGCTGTGTGTCTCTGGCAGTGCCAGGGACCTGCTCTGAGCTCAGTTCCTGCATGTGTAAGGTGGGGATCATAGCAGTGCTTTCCTCCTAGGTTCATAAGGAATGTAGTAACTGAGCATTAAAAATAGCACAGCCCTTATTAAGTGTCATATAATTCTTAGTTAAAAAGCAAGACAATAATCCCCCTCATTGTTGACACATATAAATATGTCTCATCATGTCAAAATATCATGTCAAAATCTAAATCACATAGACCATAAATATTTGATAATGGGTATGAGGCACCAGTGATTTTAAGATGTAAACGATGATTAAACTACCCAAGACTTTTCAAGCCCCAGTTTCAATCTACAAGGAAGAAAGCAGTGCTGACCTGCAAAGGGAACTGCTGTTATTCAATTTGGGAAGATGTACAGGCTGTCGGGAGACCAGTGGGAGTGGGAGAAGTAACGAGATTTTCTGCCTAGAGCAAGGTTTCTGTCCTAGAAACCAGGAGCCAGCCTCCTGAGAGCAAAAGTAGCTCTAAGAGATGATTCATTTGACTTCCTCTCTGACCGAAGTTTCCATCCTCTGAGAAAGCATTTCCCTCTCACAGAACAAAGTGTGACCAGGGAGCAAGGCAGGGCAGGTAGAGACCTGGGGCATCTTCCTTGCGGGCCCCCACCACACGTGTGCGTGTGCACTCGTATACACACACAGACACAGGCAGACACAGACACTGTCACCCGGAGCCTCACCTCCCACCCCCACACACTTTCACAACTTTATGAATGATAGAAGGATGGAAACAGGAAATATCAGGGAATCAGATTTGCTGAAGACTGTCCTTCCCCAAATTGGCAGCTATTGAAAGAGGAAGAGAGGGCCCTGCTGGTGGCCAAAGGGTTAAAGCGCAGCACTATGAAGCGCTCCCCAGCCACTGTAGCAGGAGCTTGATCCCCAGCCAGGGAGTGACCCACAGGGCGCAGCAGACCCCTCCTGTCTCCCACTGCCCCCCTTGGCAGTGTGTTTCAGTGCATCCACCTATTCTGCTCCCCACTCTGTGCCTGGTGAGTACTCTCACCCCCTGCCCCTCTGGTCTACACTCCAGTTCTCACACACGGATAAATAAAATAAATCTTTAAAAATTATGAAAGAGGGCCCTCCCTGGTGGCACAGCGGGTTAAAGCACAGCACTGAGAAGCTAAAGCCACTTTCGCATGAGTTCGATTCCCGCCGGCCCTGGAAGTGACCATATGGCGCGGCAGACCTCTCCTGACCCGCCCGCTGCTCCCCTCAGCAGTGTACTTCGTCGATCTGCCTGTTCTGCTCCCCGCTCTGTCTCTGGTGAAGCCTCTCACCGCCCCTGAGTCTCTGGCCTGTACCCCAGTTCTGTATGTACAAATAAATAAATATTTTTTTTTTTTATTTATACATGCAGAACTGGAAGCTCCTGGAAGCTCCACAGTGCCTCAGAATGAGTAGAGCAGTAGAAAATCTCCCTTCTCATCCAAACCTACTTTCTAAATATCTGCTGGGAACAGCAGTGACAGGAAGGTCATTCAACCTGTTTGCGTTCACCAGACAATGCAGAGAGTGATGGAGTGGGAAAGACTTTGAAATCAGAATAAACCTGGGCTGTGAACTTGGTTGCCATATTCTAACAGGGTGAGATTGGACAGGGCTCATGACTCAAAACATTTGAGCCTCTGTTTCCTAGTTATCTATAGGGGAAAATGTCATCACACACACAATCTATTGTATGCTTAGAGCCCATCAGTGTAGGGGACTGTAGCAGGACCAGTGGTATAAACACACTCAGGGTGTATGATCTAGTCTTAGGAGATTGGAGAGGAAAGGAGAGTGACGGTTGAGCAGAAGGGAGTCACTGACCAATCCTGAGCAATGATAACTGGCCCACAGAGGGTTGTGTGAATGAGTGTTTGTGATTATACTTGTGTGTCCAAATAATTTTTCTTGTATGTTTATTTTAGATATATGTTAATGATCAAATGCATATAGTAATAGTTTCTAATGGGAAGGTACTGGAGATTTTGTAAAATAATCTGCAGTATGTACTTTATCTTGTTTATGATTCCATACCACTCCATAGACATAGGAAACCCTTAAAGGGAGGGATATAAGACATTGTATGTGTGTGAATTTTTTGTGAAAGAATCTATAGCTTTTATCAAACTCTCAGTGATTCCTTTCATAGGTTTGACATGCTCACCAATCATTGAAATCCTGGCTGAGAGTATCTCATAATACAGAAAATAGAAATTTTGAAACAAAATGAGAATTCTCATTTTGAATGAGAACATTCAAAGACAACTATAGTCTTGAGTCAAAATTAGCCTGAGGATAAAAATTCAGAACTACAGAATCTTACAGGTAAAAAGAACCACTGAGGCAGAAACTGTCTCTCATGAAAGAGAGTGGACTTAGACCCAGAAAAGGAAAGGGGGTGACCCAAGAGGAAGTCGGTGTTTAGCGTAAGGCCAGCTCAAAGTTTCGGAATCCTGGTCCCAGTTTTTCTTCTGCAATTCACTTCTTGTTTTTATATCCCCATAAAAAGAAACAGATACTATGAAAAATGACTGTGGTCTCAAAAAATAAAAAAATGAATAACAGTCTTACAACAGAACCTATCAAAGCAGCTACTATCACGCCATAAGCATAAGGGAGATTGTGAACGTCTAGCAAATTAACACTTGACAATTCCAAGTGCCAACTAGTGCTAATTTCATTTGCTGTAGCCCTGTAAGTGGCGGAGGTACTTGGCAGGCTCTGACTTAATGCCATCTGGCCTGAGGAATTTATGATTCATTTACACAATGAGATGTTCGAAAAGTTTTATTTTGTTTTTGATTAGAGAATGCATAGATGGCTGGTTTGAAGGACAGTGACTGGAGGCTTTCAATGATGTCATTGCAACTTTTATATATAGAAATTAGGTTTTTCCAAAGGACTGTCAGTGAGTATCATGCTTTTTAATGAGGATGAGTATTTGCAATATTGGCCAAGATGAGTCTGCTGCCTTTCAGTTTCCTTTTGCATATGACATCCTCATTCAGTCTTCCCTGATGGATGTCTGAGATGTATTATCACAGGGCGTGAAATCATCATTCTATTCTCACCAGCAAAGCTACTAATGGGCTTAGATGCTGTCTAGCTGCCTCAGTAAGAAAGCAGTTGTGAAGGTCAGACTGTGGGTAGAGAGGAGTCGCTCAGCAATGAAGCCTTCTCTTTAGTGGTAGATATGAAGACTTAGATTAAAAAGTGTGGATACAGGTTCCATCAGACTTGAAGATTTAGAGTGAAAAATTAAGGAAACGGGAAGCCATGCATTTCAGGTTAAGAATGAAACAAATAGAACTAAGGACTTATAAGTGGTGGGATCTAAGGGAATCTCCATGTAGTCACATGAGCTCTTCCTCCCTTTCCCGTAAGCTGTGATGCCATGTTGGAAGGGAACATAAGGTGTGGAAGATGGCTGAGGGCCAGAAAATCTGTGCCAAATAAGTAAAATACCTAAAAACTATTTTGTTTATTTATACACACACGCATATATATGCTTAAAATTATAAAAAT